>NC_085861.1:6790627-6920627 GCF_034702125.1 Engraulis encrasicolus
ATAACGTGGTGTCCTAACAGGTTAAGGGGGGGGGGGCTTATGATGTGGTCGAGTCAGGGGACGTTTGTTCAAAAAAGGTTGAGAACCACTGGATTGAAAGAAGGTGGGGGTTCGGGGGAGTGGAGGAGGTTAAAGTAGCCGAACGGCAACATTATTATTGCAAACGACCAGTCTCCCCAGAGAGATGGCAGTGGGGACGGGGGGACGGGGACGAGGGGGGGGGGTTCACCGCCCATCGACTGTGCCACCACCACGCCACACTCAGACAGCCCGCGCCCAATGTCACGCGTGAGTGAAGTGTCATGTCAGTACAATGTTGCTCACTGATGCAGCGATGAGTTGCCATTGGAGCGGAGATAGCGTCACGTGTGTTTCCGTTCAAGGCAGCGGAGAGAGAGAGAGAGAGAGAGAGAGAGAGAGAGAGAGAGAGAGAGAGAGAGAGAGAGAGAGAGAGAGAGAGAGAGAGAGAGAGAGAGTGTTGGACATGTCAGCAGGTGGGCTGTTTGCCTATATGCCCATCAGGCAGCCGTGGCCTAGTGGTTAACCCCTTAAAGTGACAGTTCGGAGTAGATTCACCCTAATGCCATTTGAACCGTGACACCCATCTAGTAGTCCACCCGGAGTGTTTTCTGTAAGTTTGGAGATAGTGCCCGGGATCCATGTGCGCTTGTAACAAGCTATCCGTAATAAACATTGAATAACTCGGTAACTCTGTTGATGTAAGCCCAAGACAGAAAACACTTTGGACTACTGGATGGGTGTCACGGTTCAAAACGCATTAGGGTGATTCACTCCGAACCATCACTTTTTTTTTTCTTTTTTTTTTAAAATATATTTTTTAGGGGCTTTTATGCCTTTATTTGACAGGACAGTCGAAGATGGTGACAGGAAGCGAATGGGACAGAGAGACAGGGGAGGATCGGGAAATGACCCCGGCCGGACTCGAACCGGGGTCCCCGTGGGTGGGCATGCAAGCCCAAATGTGGGGGGCTTAGCGCGCTGCGCCACAGCGCCCCCCGAACCATCACTTTAAGCCCCTGTTATAAATTACCTGTTACCATAATGGCGATGACAAAGTTGTAATGTATTACTAAAGGCCCTGTGCACTGTCATAGTGGTGTGGTATGGTAGTTGGGTTTTTTGGTAGTGGCTATGGTAGTTCAGCTTTGTCAGTGACTATTGCAACATTCCAGTGGTGGAACGGTGTGTGTTCTGATGGCTACGGAGTCGGGCTTCAGATCAGAGGTGTTGCAGGTTCGAATCCCACCCTTCCACTACATATCTCACTCCATGGCTGAGGTGCCTATGAGCAACGCCACACTGCTCCAGGGACTGCAACCAATACCCCGTACTTAAAATAACTGTACGTAAGTCGCTTTGGATAAAACTGTTAGATGAGTGTAATGTAATGTCATATCGGCAGGGCCGGATTAATGCACAGGCTAGATATGGCTGTAGCCTAGGGCTGCCCCCACCTGCCAGGGGCCCCCTGATTGGACAAAAGTTGAAAAAAAATGCAGAATTGCGACAAGATGCAATATTGAAAAAGCTCATCTGAGTGCAGTTAGTAGACATGGTACCCTTAATTCCTAGCTCCCAAGTATGACACTGTCTATGTAAATTTGTCGCGAAATTTGCCTTCCGGGGGGCCCCACAGCAACCTGTAGCCTAGGGGCCCCAGGCCAACTTAATCCGGCCCTGAATATCGGTTGTTACCATTCAGCCATAGATAGCGATAGTGCGTGTTGAAGATTAAGTGCACTGGAGCTCACGTGCTGTGCGTGTACGGGTTGTTGTCACTCCCAGCACTGATAAGTTGATAAGTGTTGGAAATGTGAGCGGACCGTGGTTAGCCATGGCCATGACGATAAGTTGTTGTCATTCAACCACACATAGAGCTTGAAAGTGACGTCACTTCCCCCGATTTCATGGGACCTCAACGGCGTTTTTTGCCGAAAATCGTAGCATGCAATCCAATGGCGGTATTAAAATGATATTTCGATCCCCTTCGAGTTGTGCCACGAGCTCCACATATGTTGTTTCTAATATTTTTGTTTAATTTTTCGTATGAACCCCCAAACTTTTTAGAAAGCTGTGTTTCTTCACATTTTTCATGCAGACGGCCTCGGAACAAAACATTGACACTTCTGCATGAAAAATCTTTATCTAGACTCTTAAACAGCATATTTGTAGCCCAGCGCATATAATGACTGAGATCAGAAGATATTTACTCGCTACCATGTTGATAGATGGTCAGCTTAGGTCCCGTGAAATGCGAAACTAAGGGGTGGGACTTTCAAGCTCTATAGTGATAGTGTGCATAGGAGATGAAGCACTGAGCATCTCACTGGTTTGACAATGGGTTTGCTGGCCTTCCACCACAAATACACAAGTAGTGTGTGTGTTGGAGATAGAGATGGGGTCCCGGTGGGCCTCGACCATGGCTCTAATGGTAGGGCACCAAACTGCAAGGCCCGCGATCTGTGTTCTATTCCAGCTTGGGTCATTTGCCGATCCCTTAATCCCTGTCTCTCTCTCCCCCCACTCATTTCCTGTCTGTCCTTCACATATCCTGTCCCAAAAATATCTTTAAAAGAAGAGATACAGGCGGTGTGTGTCTGAGAGGCAATGCCAGTGCAGGTGAGTAGACTATGTTTTTTTTTCATGTACTGGACACATAATTGGCCCTTCGTGCATTTTCTCACTCTCAACCGCCACCACTTGCAGCAGTGACTTGCAATCTGTCCAACTGCTGTGGCTGAACAGATGTGACACTTTAGATTACACCATCACTGGAGGCCTTCAGCTGCTCTCCTTGCAGAGAGAGAGAGAGAGAGAGAGAGAGAGAGAGAGAGAGAGAGAGAGAGAGAGAGAGAGAGAGAGAGAGCTGTTGGCTGTTTTGATAATGGCATTAGCCTTTTCAAGAGCTGCTGTGTGTCTACCTGGCATCTTTTCTCTACCAAATAAATAGCCCAGTGTTCACTCCCACTGAGCACATTGCAATGTCCCTCCTCATGAACATGTGTAAATGACCTGCTGCCAGCCAAATGCTGAAATTGTGCTTTGGTTAATTGTAGCAAGATGCATGATCCCACATCTATAGCCTACTGTACTTGTGCAAACTTAGACTGAAGTTATATTTATTATATTTATGTTATATTATTGATATCATATCTATTATGTACCACTTTATCAGCAGTTTATCGTCAGTGGGTATTTCTTTACTAATAATTATTGGGCTACATTTCCCACATTATGATAATAATAATCACAGCGAGGTGGGCTGTACAATATACCTTATATTTCACGAACCTCTGCATAGGACCTCTGCACTTCTTTCAGATATTCCACAGATTATTTTGGGAGAGCTTGGGGTTGTTTTAGGTCATTCTTAACCTACTCTCCATATAGCTGTGGACGAATGACTAGCACTTGTATCAAACCCAAAATAGCAAACCGAGGTCAGTGGTGATGTATTGGCGGTGCCGTCTCCAATCTCAACCAGTCGCTGTCTGTGGTGCTGAAACTGACCCCCCCCCCCCCCCCCCTGCACGCTGTTGAAAGGATCCCCGTTCTTAATATCAGCTACATGAAAACTGATATTGGCTATAACTGAAGGGTTGTATTGAGTAACCGAAGTGACTTAATTAATGAAGTGAAGCTTTCTATTAATAAACCACCAATAGCTTCCATAGCTATTAACATTCTTATCCTTTTTTTAATAGAAAGAGCACAACGTCTAATAACTTGTTGACGTTGAAGTGGCATTCTTTGTATCATCTGGGATATCATCTAGGTTATGCACGTTTACTTTCATCCGAAGGCTACAAGCAACAGAATTCTGCAATGTGTATGTTTTACGCAGCGCACGCCTCTGACATTCCATCGCTATCCACGCAACCTCGAGACTGCGAGCTTAGCCACAAACTGCGAACGAGCTGGTTTATTCCTTATTCCTTTCACCGTTTTACCAAGGTGGTTCTACTCCAGAATAAAACGTTTCGAGGCGCCTACATATAGATAGAAAACGATTGCGTGACATCTGCAGTATTAGAAGTCCAAAAGAATGTCGCGACATGGTGTGAAGCCGAAGATGTGAGCTACTGCATTCGGAGTGCACTTGTTTCAGAATGCTTGCATGAAGATGTATTAGAATGCTGGAACAAACAACGTTTGGATGCCCCTTTGCACTGATGGCAACGAAAAAAGTGGACAGATAGGCAAACATAATCAATGAGCTTAGTTGTGATAATGCACGCGAAGTCCACATCCAAGAATTCCACTCTGTTTGCTCTAAAAGCCAAATTACAGCGTTTCATAAACCTTGCGACAAAACAGACCATTCCATTAAGCTTAGGCTCTTGCCTTCATCATTCCAGTGCTCGCTTACTTTGAAAAACATGATCTTACCGTGCCTGTTGTGCGCTTATAGTCCATTGACCAGCACTTGCCATCGCACCCTTGTTCCACATTTACTGATTTAAATAGCGCACTACGCAGGTATCCATGCTTGACTGGAAATATATAAATTTTAAATCCCCTCCCATCAAGTCTCCCGCGACGACGAGTTTAGGAGACGGTCGTCTTGGCGGGGGTGGGGAGTGGGTAGCAGCACCAGCAGCGGCAGCATCGTGGGAGTGAGAGAAGTGATGCAAGCCCACTCCGCTGCCTGCGCTCAGCGGATAATCTTGGAGATGGACAGGGCACTGGCGCAGTGCTGTTCCCAATGCTTACACTGGAAGACTTGATCAAAAACCGGGAGGGGTGGGTAGGGTAGCCAGCCTACCAATATTAGTCATTTTAAAACAAGCTGTCAGTATAGGCTGTGTCATAAAATGCAAATTTAAAATGTGGTGCGTTGAAGTTCCATAGGCCTGCAGTAGGCTATGGCTGGATCTGATGACCACGCACAGTTGATCAACAAACTTACATTAGCTTACAAACCGGTGATATAGCCTACGAATGTGGTTATGTATTCTCTTGGAGTCACATGTAGCCTATATTCCACACGTGCCATGGCTGGGGAAATTCAGAGAGTTTACAGGATCTCGACGTTTCTTGCGAGATGTAGGCTAGGCCTTTAGGCTTTCCTAAAATTAGACCTTGACAAGCCTATCGATTTGACCTTGTCAACTAGGCATAATGCCTTAACAAGTGGCAGAAGTAAGCAATTGAAACCAACCAAAAATTAAAAGCGGGACGTATCCTGATCACACAGTCTCAGCCTACTTAGAATATCTTGTTTGGACTGTCACATATAAATTGGGTAATAGCCTCCACGTATTGCCTAGTGTTGCCACCTGTCACCTGCCTCATTTTTTTCTTGATCGTCCAGGATTTTATTTGTCTGTCCAGGGGAAAAAAAACTTCCCTGGACACTGATTTAAGGATAGGCCTACCATTGTGTAGAATACAAGCAAAAGGTTGACTAAGTTTAAATGTCCAGGATTTTTTGTCAGACAGAGATGGCAACCCTAGTCTTGCCCCTCACCCAAACTACCCCCAAAATGCGCACGTGCGTAAATGCGCACATTTTCAAAGCGCAAAAAAGTCGCGGCTGGCTCTGGCTGTTATTCCAACTTCCAAAGCAAATGCAAATGTCATAGGCCAGGCTGTAAGTGCAGGCTATACCTTCAAGGCAAATAACCTAGGCCACAAACGCGTGTCTGGAGGGGGTGAGGGGGGCCTACACTAGCCTTCTTGCACGGATGGGGGGGGGGGGGGGGTACTTAGACGCTGAAGAGTGTGCATGAGACGCTAAAGAGTGTGGGCAGGTGGGGGGCAGACCATAAATACTAATTCGGTGACTGTTGCTATTACGGAGCACAGTTTCTATGGCAACGGATTCACTGGGATCCTACAGAAGAGATCCCAGGGCGACATGCACATGCCGCTGCACGAAGGGGAAAAAACTCTATTGGAGTGACGATGCTGCATTTGCGCATATGTCTATTGCGTCTTTGATTTTACGCGGAGGGATTCCAAACGTTACTTGGCATTTTCAAGGCCTATAGCCTGCACCCAAAATGATATTAGGCTACGTTTTCTTTGGTTGTTCGTCGTCTACCAGGAATCCCTTTAATGTACAGCCCAATGACCCACGGATAGCCTACTGGCCAATCCAAATTATGTAAAATTTCAGTTTCGTTTTCATTAAGCCTTTATTAACTTAAAATGCACCCGGCTATCTCACAATCAACTTGATTGTAGGGGTAATCATTGATCTGAATACTATATAGGCCTACTATATTCAGGTGTGTGTGTGTGTGTGTGGGCGGGGGGGGGGGGGGGTGGGGGTGGTGCAAAGATCCTCGTGTGAAATCTACACGCGCGTAGAATGCACAGCAGAAGCAAGCAACTCAACTTTCACTACTGACATCGGAACCAAAGTTTACTTGCTTGCATTTCGGGGGATCCATTTGTTGAACGGAATCAAAACTTTCCCCTCCTCTCTTGAGCCAGCAGCAAGATGCTAGTTTACATTCTGCAAGAGAGGTCCGAGGCATTAAAATGTTTCGCGGGACCCTTTTAAGGATTTTAAACCGAATATCAAAATATCAATTTTGCATGATGATAAAGTCTGCAACCACAACTTCCTAGTCACCCTGACCCAGAACCACCAAGTAAGCTCTTACCTTAGCGATTGCTAAGGACGCATAGCTAGCTCATTACTTTCCATAAATAATGACAATTGATCACGGTGCAATCACTTGGCATATTTTTAATGAAATGCAATCAAGTTGTGCATCAATGCGATGCACAGCGGTGAAGAAGACCAACGTAGTTAATAATGTAATCGAGCAGCAGAAAACATTGGACTACCTCAAAATCATATTTGGGAACCAAAAAAGGCGCGTAGCCTACTGTTGACATTATGCAGCCATTTGTATTTTATGCGTACCGTACGTACCATCATGCAAATCGCATCAGTAATTAGTAAGGATTATTTCTTGTTAAACCATCCAACGTTAATTGTGTTCTTGTGTTCAACGTTAAATCTGTTTCTGATTCACCCGCCGTGAATTGCAGTTGCTTCATATTTTTACTGATGCCATGCATTGAGTTGAATGCATTAGTGGCATTCGTCAATGTCAAATTACACCTTTCAATTATGATTGACGTGTCTTCCAGGAGGATCTTAGATGCTGCTGTCTTCAGAGCTGTGAAAAAAAACAGTCTTGTTTTGTTGTTGACGAGTCCCACCATGGCCGGAAGAGGGCGCGGGAGAGGCCGGGGCCAGTTGAGTTTCAGCATGGAGGTGGTTGGGATTGGGAAAGGAGACAACCTGCCCCCCGCCACCCTCCAGCCGACCCCCCTGTTTCCTGTGAGTTGTTTTGTGGTGATGCTTTGAATCAGTTTTGACCATGGCACAGCGTGTGCATTCTCCAGCTCACATACGTAGACTATTCCTTCTCCACTCTGATCTCTGTGTTACTAACTAACTTCATCCATGGAGTCTGTTTTCTTGTTCGTTACAGCGTGTCTCTGACTGCTACATCTTGACATTCTTTACACCTATAGACTCTATGCTTAAATCAAAGCAATTTACATAGAGAATCATGCACAGCAACAACATACAGTACACAGTGTTGGGGGTACAGTAATATACCAATACAGGCAAATGTGAAAGCCCACCAACTCCCAGTGTCATTGTGACACAGCACACAAGCGCACACTGCACACAATGGAATTGCATTTCCTCACCCATGCAAATACGGTGTGCAGTAATATTCAAGGTGGGATGGGATTATGGCACCTGAAGCTGACTGGCAAATCTATGCAAAGACGTTCATCCAGTGATTCATGGGTCAAGAACGTTTTTTTTTTTTCGGGGGGGGGCTCAGACTTCAGATGGGACAGCCACAGCTAATGCCTTTAAATTAATTACATGGACTGCAATGACTATGCTTCTTAAATAATCCACTACAACCACAACAACAAAAAAACATTTCATCAATATAATAGTAATCACTCAAGATAATGGAAAAAAGGAGGCGCACACAAGGCTTGTGTGAAAAAGTGTATTGAAGCCAAAATTAAACAGCAGAAGTCTGAGGTTTTTAAGTGCAGGCGCAGACGCTGACCTTTGTTGGTCTTTTGTCATCAATACAATAGTGACATTAGGGGTGGGCGATATGACGATATTAAATCGTGAATCGTGATATTGAGTAAAAGATCGTCTCGAATCTGCCAAAGTGGAGAAATCGTATAGATCGTCTTGCAGTGAGGATGTTTATTATCAGCATCAGAGTGACGTTTTCTCACTTGTTTTGTTGTCTTCACTTTATTCTTTACATTATTGTATTCCAATTGTACACTTTATGAGAGTATCATCAGTGTGTTAACATTTTATTGACTGCAAATTACAAATTGCAAGTATATGAACGTTGTTTTTTGTTGTTTTTATATTTTGGATGGAAGATCGTGATAAAAAATCGAAATCGAGATTTCATGTTAAAAAATCGTGATACAACATTTTTGCCATATCGCCCACCCCTAAGTGACATTAGTTGTGGTTGCACCACCCTGACGTGTGCTGCTACTGAAACGTCATTGACCCTCATATGGTTCTGATCTGGGAAGCGATCACGACAAGCAAATCAGTATTTAAAAACAAGAAAAAAACAATTGTAAAGTAGTTTTTTCAAAAGTAGTTATTACCAAGCACCTCAGAGGAGTTTGGTGAGCTATTGGAATAACAGTGTGCGTGCCGTGAATGCGTGCGCGTGGGTACCCCATCTGCAGGGGGAGCTAAGCACACAAGTCATACACAAAATCTTAGGTCAACACACACATTGGGTGCATTTCAATATGCGGACTCCCGTCCTTGGTCTGTGCTTGTGGTCTTGCGTTTCGCTGACTGCCCTCCCTCCGTAGAGAAAACAATCACATTTCCTCGCTGTCAGCCTAACCACAACAACTTTTGGGGGACTATTCTTCATTCACCATCACGTTTGGAAAATGAGAGAAAGACATTAGAATTGAGCTTTTGCGAGATATTGAAATACAATTCTGTGGTCAGTGACGTCATCACAAGGCCGCAAGGAGGCAAGGGAGGACGGGAGTCTGCATATTGGAATGCACTC
Organism: Engraulis encrasicolus; assembly: GCF_034702125.1. Taxonomy (NCBI): domain Eukaryota; kingdom Metazoa; phylum Chordata; class Actinopteri; order Clupeiformes; family Engraulidae; genus Engraulis; species Engraulis encrasicolus. The sequence goes on from NC_085861.1 coordinate 6,799,714, forward strand.
ATAAAGACACACATACTACATCATCATCATCATCATCATCATCATCATCACCTGCAACTTTGCGTCAATCACTTATTGTAAGAAAGTCACCTATATTGTTGTCCAGGGGACCAGATTGCTATCTCTGATTACACTTGGTGATTGTAGTACAGTATTTTTTTATTTTAGTGTTTTATTTATTTATTTGTAATTATTGTTGTTATCATTATCCATATAGCCTAGGGAGCATAAGCTGGTTACCCTAATGGTGGTGGGCGCGCTATTGTTATTATTATTATTGCTGTTATTAGTAGTATTATATTATTATTGTTGTTATTATTAATCATGTAGTGTATGGAGCGCAGGCCTGTCCCCGTGATGATGGGCGTTATTGTTATTATTATTATTGTTATTGTTATTGTTATTATTGTTGTTATTATAGCCTATGGAGCATAAGCCTGTTTACCTGGTGATGGGCGTTATTGTTATTATTATCATTATTATTATCATTATTATTGTTGTTATTGTTGTTCTTGTTATAGCCTATGGAGCATAAGCCGGTGCCCTTGGTGGTGGGAGAGGAGGCGGAGTACATGTTGGCTCTTAAGCAGGAGTTCCGGGCAGCCATGAAGACCCTCCCCTTCTACATCAAGCCGGCCGCACCCAAAAAAGGCCAGTCACACTGACACTGCATCGCCACCAGCATGATAATGCCCTTAAGTTCTGTAATGCACAGTGAAATCTGTATTCCATTGAAATGTAATAAATAAGCTGAAAGTAAAATGTCCTGCTTGATGATGTGAGATCATCTGTTGACTGATGACAGTTTTACTTTACATTAGGCAAAGCTAGGCAACTGCCTAGGGCCCCAACCAAATCTGCCCTCTACAGGGGCCCCTAACTGTCACACCAGTCGCAATAAACACACAAAAATGTAGGCCTGATCTTAATTTGTCACTTATGTAATCAAAGATATATACGAGACAAAACACTAAAATAGCACCTTCTGTCCTTCTGTGACAATTGGTGACCCTTAGTTTGTGTACGTGTTTAAAGAATGACTTTTGAGGGCCCCATGTTTATGTTTTGACTAGGGCCCCAAATTGGCTAAATCCACCCTTGACTGTACCTGGGTGTTTGACGTTTAAGGGCGTAACGCAAAAAAACAACAACAAGATTTTCAAATTCCTGAAAAAAATGATGGATACAAATTGGAAAAAAATAGAAAAAAATAAATCACTTAGTGGTCTGTGGAATTTCACCTTATTTTTGCAATTTTTGGGAAAATGTGTCCTGCATCAACACATTGTATAGGCACGTCACACCGCAGGAAAATGGAGTCACACCACAGGGAATTCACTGCATTATGGCCATTTTAATCCTTTTGTCTACATGACTGACATCTGAGCTCATGCTAACTTGATAATGACATTGTGTTTTCATTTATAAAAAAACTTTTTTCCTTCTATAAGAGCAGTCACACCACAGGACACCATAAAATGAACCTAAGCATTGCGTGACAGAAAGATTGCAATATGAAGACATATTAAGAGGTTAAGAGTCACCTTAAACTTCCACAGCACTCTCCAATAACTGAGGTACTGACTGGTTTGGAGCCAGTCTTTAAGACCCTTGTAGTTGGCCTTGCAGCTGCCCATTCACAAACATTGACATACATGTCACCCCACAGGACGCAATTTGTGTTACGAAATTGAACTTGTAGTTAATATTACTGTCTTGAGTTTTTTTCACATTCACATATCTTAATATTAAGTTAATATTTATGCAATCATGCCAAATACTTCATACATTATTCAAAATGTTGTTGGTTAATTTATATATATATTATATTCCAGGTTTCATTAATGTCACACCGCAGGATATTTGACATATAAACCTTTACATAAATCTTAACAAAAATGTTTCTTCTCATCTAAGACTAATATGAAACATAATGTACCACATCTTCTTTCATTGACATTTGTTTTTTAAAGGAAAAATAACAGTTTTGTAGGTTTTTAACAAATGTTACGAAAAAACAAGACGTCCCGTCTCCCACCCACCTATTCATGTACCAGCATGTCACACTTGAGGCTTCTGCATTGCACAGCCCAATTATACGTCCATTTTGTAATTTCAAATTCTTTGTATGACCAGTGCATGTAAAGAAATTGACAATAAAACCTACTTGACTTGACTTGATTTTCATTGTGAGCTGAGTTAAGTGTAAAAAGTCATTACGTCAGAACTTTTGTAAGTTGGAACCTTGTATGACTCCGTGATTATAATGGCAGAACTCTTGTTCTGTTCTTGTTCTTGGTAGCTCGCACTACCAGTAGTTTCTTTCACCAAGCAATTAGATTGCTGAACTCATGCCGAAGACAACAAGGCACTTTCTTTGCACACCACACACCACAGGCTTCAAACCTATAATAAGACGTAATAAGCAAACCTTGAATCTTGAATGCACAGCGTGTGCATTCTCCAGCTCACATACGTAGACTATTCCTTCTCCACTCTGATCTCTGTGTTACTAACTTCATCTTGAATCTTGAATCTTGACTCTTGTTTTTGGGACCTGCAGATGTGGAGCGCTACTCTGACAAGTACCAGTCTGGAGAAACTGAAAACCCAACCGAGTGGGATCCAGGTGGGACACTTTTTTTTTCTTTCACATGTTTATGGGCTTTTTTGTGCCTTTATTGATGATAGGACAGTAGAGACCGTTAGGAGATCAGTGGAACACAGAGATGGGACTAGGTTTGGGACATGACATAGGCCGAACTCAAACCTGGGTCCCCATGGGCATGCAAGTCCAAGTGGGGGGCTTAGCTCGCTGTGCCACTGACTTTAGGAAACGGGCCCCTCCACATGATATTAGGCCCTCTTTTTTTCGTTCGGGGGCCCATTCTTGGTAGCTTGCAGGAGGGCCTAAAGTACTTGCGTTAAGCCAGTGGAGTGGAGCCTTTTAAATCAAGCAAAAAAAAAAGAAAACTGCCAAAGATTGCAGGCAAAGCATGAAATTGCTGCAGTAATTAAATAACAAATTGCAATGAAGTGGTTATTGATATGGTAATAAACTCTTAAAAAAAACTTGTCAGGAAGCTAATTAAAAGCAAAATGTGACTGAAACCGTGTCAAATGCTGGCAGTCAGTCTCAGTGCCTGTCGTCTCTGCTTGTGCCAGAAGAATGTTGAGTAGAGATGAAGGCAGGAAGAGAGAAGAGAGATGGTGTTGGACGTTCCCGACGCCTGTTGCTGTGCTGTGAAATCTGCAAATCTGCCTCAGCAGCACACTGACGAGATGTGATGTCCTAGAACAGCACTTCCCAAACTTTTCCCCCTGCGCACCCCTTAAGCAAATATTTTGGTGTACTGATGGCCACGCAAGTATGGTTCACTGAGCATTTACTGCACATTATGCACAGTTGTTTTGGGGAATCCTCTTTTCCAATAGACTAGGAGTTAAAGCTCACTTCAGATGGACCCTTCTAGCATACAATTTACTATACAATTGAAAACTACTTCATGTTCATTAATGCTGAATAAAAACTCACATATCCACCATTGCTCTATTTAGCTCACGCACCTCCTTATGGCAGGCTGCGCACCCCCAGGGGTGCACGCACCACAGTTTGGGAAACCCTGTCCTAGGATATTTTCGTCTTATTTTTTGCCTTCTCTCTTGCTCTCTTTCTGTCTCTCTCACTCACTCTCTCTCATTCTCTCTCTCTCTCTCTCTCTCTCTCTCTCTCTCTCTCTCTCTCTCTCTCTCTCTTTTTTTTTGTCTCCATCTGTCTCTCGCTCTCTCTCTCTCGCTCGCTTTCTGTTGCTCTCTGTCTGTCTGTCGCTCTCTCTCTCTCTCTCTCTCTCTCTCTCTCTCTCTCTCTCTCTCTCTCTCTCTCTCATACACACAGACTGGAAGCAGATGCCCAAAGAACTACGCACTCGGACAAAGAGACTCCAGAAAGAGAGTAAGGTCAACATTCTCTTCACCCTCTTTGTTAAAAGCACAGTGTTGGTGGGGCTCTCTCTTTCTGTGCCGTTGGATAAGGATAGCAGTGTCGTATTTGTCAGAAGCAGAGAAGTGGGCCTGTAAACTACTCTAGTAATAGTAGGCTTTTGACTTTAGGCCTCTCAAATGGCGTAGGCAAGTCCACAGGTCTTTCAGATTGATTAAGGAATATTACAGCCCTCTCCTCTTCCTCCTATGTCAAACCAGAATACACATGAACGGCGTGACGTTTTCCTTGTGCGTTACGCCCTTCTTTGGGGGAAAACATTGGACGGAAAGTCAATGCAAGTCAATTGGTGGTGTTGGAAAAGAATAAACGAAAGACAAGTACCTGTAGACTAGCGTTGTTCACGTGCAACATGCCCGAAAACATGTTGTGTTGCCGGCTGTTCAAATAATATAGCCAAACGACCGTGGCTGAAGCATGGACTGTGTTCTTTTAGGGTAGCCGATGTAGCATGTAAATAATGAGACTTTCGGCTTGCTTCCCCCCACAATGGGGTGTAACGCACATTCACGAGCAAAGTACCCGGATGGCCGTTCATGCATATTGTCGATGCTCCAGTAGCAGTAGCAGCAGCAATTGTGAAACATGTTTTAAGTTTTCCAGTGATGCACTTCCAGATTCACCAAATGTGCTAAAAACACAAAGTCATAATAATCAACTATAAGAAACACAAATAACATCAGAGTAAAGTCAGCTGCAGTGTATGGCATTGGCAGGCGAGATTGACACGTGTGTTTTCGAGTGACTGAGATTACAACCCCTCTTCTCTTGTGTGAGGTCAGAGCAATCAATGCTGCTCCAGCCGGGTAGCGGGTTATGTAGTCATCTGATTTCAAAGTGAGGAGTCCACACACTTGAAATCCTTTTTTTGTGTTTTATTCTATGGCAGAATTATGTTTCGAGTACCATTGAGGCATTCTTCAGATTCTCAAGAACATCGGCTCTCAACCTTTTTTTGAATGAACGGCACTTGACCTCGTCACAAGCCTGCCAACGTCCCCCTTAGTATGATGGAACCCCCCCCCCCCCCCCCATTTGCAACTGAGTGTCCCCCATCCCCCCCAGCTGTCTCCTCTCAACACCCCCCGAGGGCTCCCCAATGGCCCCAGAAACACTGCTCTAGAATTATGGTCTCTGGAATTCATGGTAGAAACATTAAACTGCCATGGAATGAAGACACAAAATTAGGGCTGTCCTAAACGATTATTTTTCTCCCGATTAATCTATTAAACTATATTTTTCGAATAGTCAAACGATTAATTTTTCAAGTACTCTAGCACTTTAATCTTCAAGGAAATTTGGGGAAAAAAAGAAAGAAACTGTTAAAATTAGGTCCCTGAGCTCACAATGAGCTTTAAATCATGATAGTAGCTTATTTACTCCGAGATACAACGTCCAATTCTTAAGTGCTGGGAAATTTTAGGTTTCAAGAAAGTAATAAAGCATTAGAAAAGTAAGTAAAAAAGCATTGAATTAAATGAAACGATTAGTCGACTATGAAAATTCTTGCAGACTAATTTTTATAGTCGATTAGTCACGATAAGTCGATTAATCGTAGCAGCCCTACACAAAATTGGGGGGATTACAAGTGTGCGGACTCCTGACTCTAAAGGGTGGTTTATGCCTCGAGATCAGCGTCACTGCATCATGATGCAGTGAGCCGCGCAGTTAACGTAGTGAAGCCCCCCCCATCACGCAGGTACTCTGGGGCACTTCCCCTAAATTGTGTCTCGACGCAGGGAGCGACGGCGTGAAAGGGCGAAAATAGGTCTCTGATTGGTCCTCTCGACCAGCCTGCTCTGTCCTCGAGTCGAGAACAAGCGCTACTTCCTTGTTCTAACCTTCGTCGGTCTACGGACTATGAGCTCTTCATTAAATAAGTTGCCCGTGCTTTGTTGTTTGATTTATTTACACGAACCGAAGACAACACATGCGCTTGCAAGTTACGACGCTGAAGTTATTTGGACAGTTGAACAGTGGTTCCGAGGTCGAGGAAACATTCCGCTTCGTCCTCGACAAATGAGCCACTTCTTTGTTCCAAACTACTACTGTGGCTGCCAGTGCGATCAAACATGCACGTGATATAAAGATTTAATGTTTCATTTTCATTCTCGTCGAGTCTGTGATGCTAAAAAACAACCGACACGTCTAGTTTACTCTTTGTATTGAAGGCAGTTTCAGCGTGGAATGACATCGCGCAGACCGTGCTTCAAAACAGGGCATAAACAAGAATTAACTGCATCATGGCTGCGTCAAGCTCACTCTGTGGCACAAGTAGGAAGCATAACTGAGCCTTAAGTCCTGTATCCACCTTTGTCCTGCACCTTAACCTGGGGTGTGTGTGTGTGTGTGTGTGTGTGTGTGTGTGTGTGGGTGTGTGGGTGCATGCGTGCGTGCGTGCGTGCGTGTGAGTGTGTGTGTGTGCGTGCGTGCGTGCGTGCGTGCGTGTGAGTGTGTGTGAATGTGTGTGAACAATCTTCCTTCTCAATTGTACATACTGTAGCATTCTGAGCCATAGGTGTGGTGAGGTGAGGGGATGTGATGTGATGTGAAGTGATGCATCTCCAGTCTGAGTCATCCCTGACTCCCATGGGAAATCAATGAGATAGCACTTTGCAGCTCTCCTCTCCTCGTCTGGCTTTTCTAGCTCCTATTTCATTTCTCTTCACTCCCCTCTCTGTCTCTTTTTTTCCCTCTCACTGTCTTGTGTCTCCGTCTCTCCCTGTATCTCTCTTGCTCACTCTCTCTCTCTCTCTCTCTCATACTCTCTCTCTCGTGCTCTCTCTCTTGTGCTCTCTCTCTCTCTCTCTCTCTCTCTCTCTCTCTCTCTCTCTCTCTCTCTCTCTCTCATCCTCTGCACCTGTCTTGCCCTGGCTGTGTTGTTCATTTGTGGTTTCTTTCATGTGCTCCAGTAACGTTGCTCTGATCGCAACATCTTGTGCTTGATGATTTGTTGTGCAGCACTGTCACACATGATGACTAGAGTGCATCTTAGTGGAAATACTTGAAACATGTCTAAGAGTTAAAGTGATACTGTCCCATTTTTGGAAATAAGCTTATTATACACCTCTCCTTGGGTTAAATGATTGAGTTTTACCTTTCTCCCGTACTTTCAATCGTTCTCTGAGTATGGCAGTGCAAATTTTACCTCTAAGCTAGCAGTCAACATTGAGTCCTATGAGACCAAATTTTACCTTTAAGCTAGCAGTTAACATTGAGTCCTATGAGACCAGTCAGCCACCAGCTGGTCTCATAGGACTCAATGTTAATTGCTAGCATGGAGGTAAAATTTGCACTGCCATACTCTGAACGGTTGAAAGTACAGGACAAAGGTAATACTCCATCATTTAACTCAAGGAGAGGTGTAAAATAAGCTTATTTCCAAAAATGGGACAGTATCACTTTAAGGTGTCCGTGTTTGTGCCTTTGTACTGCACCAACCTTTGAACCAACTTCCTCCTTGTGTTTGATCAGAGAGTTCATATAAACCTATTGAGGTGAGTTGACACGTTCCTGCCATACATGTTTTCTCACCTTCAGTTGTTAAGCCTCAGCTTTCTCCCTCTCTCTCTCTCTCTTTTATTCTCTATCTCTTTTGTTCTCTCTCTCTCTCGCTCTCTCTCTCTTTCTCTCTCCCTCGTTCCGTCTCTCTCCCTAACTCTTTCCATCTGTCTCTCTCTCGACTCTCTCTCTCCAGAAAACGTCCCACCGTCCAAAAAGGCTGCTCAGCCCAGAGTAAAAAAAGAGGAAATCATCCAAAAACTAGAGGTACAGTGTTATCTATCTATCTATCTATCTATCTATCTATCTATCTATCTATCTATCTATCTATCTATCTATCTATCTATCTATCTATCTATCTATCTATCTATCTATCTATCTATCTATCTATCTATCTATGTCATTATGTGTATGTGTTTTGTTCCAATATTCTCTACATAGGTGCTGTTTCCTTTTTCCATTTTAATTGAGTGATGCAACTGACTGCTCACACTTTTCAGCAGTTCTGTGTGAGCTCCTGTTGAGCTGTGTGGATTTGGCGGCCTTAAAGGTGCACTGTGTGATATTTTTTTAGCGGTTTCTTACTAGAATTAATGTTGCCCTTTTCATGAATAGTTACTATCACCATCAAATTCTAAGTATTCATTATGATTGGAAAAAATGCATTTTTCATACATGAAAAGGGGGATCTACTTCATTGTCCGCCATTTTGAATTTCGAGAAATAGATATTTTTAGCTGAAAACATACTGTACTTTGGTCATACTAATAAACATTATTTCATTACTTTGTAAACTTTGTAAGATCAAATTTGGCAACAGGCAGCACAGTTTGAATGAGCAGCATAGTTGCAATACCTACTCTGGCCACATGCTTACACAGTGCTGCACCTTTAACGTTGTTTGCTCTTCTCTTGCTTCTTGGGGACTGGATTGCACAGACTCTGGAGAAGAAAGAGAGAGGGGACAGTTCAGATGAGGAAGAGGAGGAGAAGAAGAAGCCCGAGGAAGAGGAACAGGAGGAAGAGGAGCAGTATGACGAGGAAGAGTTTGAAGAGGCAAGTCATATCTTTTTTGGTCACACAAGTCATATCTTTTTTGGTCACACTGTATTTGAAATGTTTCTGTGTTAGAGGCTCCAGTAGCCTACCGGTATATTGTTTTAGTCAATAGAAAAGTATCTGTTGAAATTGTGCCTTGTTAAGGTTAGGGTTGTGGAGGTTAAGGTTAGAGTTGACAGTAAGGTGATCGCCCATTTTAACAAGGAACAAATTTAAGCTGAATCTTGAGAAGCCATCTTTAATATTACATCAAGTGGACTACTGTGTACCTGAATTAGGTTTTACCTCATTTTCTTCTAAAGCTCCTGTGCAAATGCAGCTTATTGCTATTCGACTAGATTAAAAAAAAAAAACAAATAAATAAATAAATAAATAAAACTCGGCGCCAAAGCAACAAATTTGATGTCTCCACGGCCATCTTGAATGTCAGCCAACTTGATAACGTTGGCCACTCGCACTCAAGGGGTGCATGTCTCGATAGCGTAGTTGCTAAATACGTTAGCTACATTGTTTCTTACAATGCAATTTCCCATTGGCAACTACCCAAGTTGCTAACTGTCTAGCAACTATGCGTTCAAGAAACACACTCCAGGTTTGGTCAAAATCTGTATTTCCGTGAATACATTATTGCACAAACAAACCACATTGGGGATCCAAAATGATGTGACCCGTATGTGACCCCTCTCCATCTCTCTCTCTCTCTTTCTCTCTCCCTCTTTCTCTCTCCCTCGCTCCCCCTCTCTCCCTAACTCTCTCTTTCCATCTCTCACTCGCTCTCTTTATCTCTCCATCTCTCTCTTTCTTTCTCTCTAACCAGCAGGAGACGGACTACATCATGTCCTACTTTGACAACGGGGAGGAGTTTGCGGGGGACAGTGATGACAACATGGATGAAGCCATCTACTGACGACACCGTACAGTAGTGCACTTCACCCAGGCAACATGGGCCTATACTACAGAGCTGCTTCAGGAGCAGATCAGCTTAAGTTAAGAGGTAAATCATCTAATAGAAGAGCCTGGAGTCCTCATTCCTCTCCAGGCTCTTCTATTAGAATTTACCTTTTAACTCAACTTGGTTTACTCCTGAGCTAACAAGGACTCCAGGCTCTTCTATTAGATGATTTGCCTCTTAACTTCACCTGGATTACTTCTGAACCAGCTTGGTTGTATAGTCCCCATGTCTGTGACAAACTCTCCATTCAGCATTATTATACACTCACAGAGGTGAAGCATAGAGACTAACAACTAACAAATAGACAACAAATAGGCAACATGGTGTCCTGGGATCCTATGCCATTGGTCTCACTTGGATTGCTGTATGATGTAATTCCCTGTGACAATTGGCAGTCAATCCGATGTGGAAAAAAAGTCTCCCATGTACTCTGCTGCAACTACGTTGAAAAATCATAACAAGCATAATGAGGAAGAGGAGGACTGGACGTCTTCCTCACCTTCAGAAAATAGAGATGAACTTACGTCCCCCCTTCCCTCTATTGCTCCTCCACCTCATTGTATTTCTATTCCTCTCCCTCCTCCCCCCCCCTCCTCCTCCTCTCCCTCCTCCTCTCCCTCCCCATCTCCCTCCTCCTCCCCTCCTCCCCCTCCTCCTGCCCTCCTCCTCCTCCCCCCCCCCCTCCTCATCTCCCTCCTGCCCCTCTTCCTCCCCCTCTCCCCCCCCTCCGCATCTCCCTCCGCATCCCCCTCCTCCGCATCTCCCTCCTCTTTTCCCCCCCCCCTCATCTCCCTCCTCCCCTTCCCCCTCCCCCCCTCCCCTCCTCATCCCCCTCCTCATCTCCCTCCTCTTCCTCCCCCTCCTCCCCCCCCTCCTCATCCCCCTCCGCATCCCCCTCCTCCGCATCTCCCTCCTCTTTCCCCCCCTCCTCCGCTTCTCCCTCCTCTTCCCCCCCCCCTCCTCATCTCCCTCCTCCCCCTCCCCCTCCCCCCCCTCCTCATCCCTCTCCTCATCTCCCCCCTCCCCTCTTCCTCTCCCTCCTCCCCCTCCTCCACATCTCCCTCCTGCCCCATCTCCCCCCCTCCTCATCTCCCCCATCCTCTTCCTCTCCCTCCTGCTCCTCTTCCTCTCCCTCCTGCCCCTCTCCTCCTCATCTCCCTCCTGCCCCTCTCCTCCTCATCTCCCTCCTCTTCCTCCCCCCCCCCTCCTCATCCCCCTCCTCATCTCCCTCCTGCCCCTCTCCTCCACATCTCCCTCCTCTTCCTCCCCATCTCCCCCCCCATCTCCCTCCTCTTCCTCCCCATCTCCCCCCCTCCCCTCCTCATCTCCCTACTCCTCCTCCTCCTCCTCCTATTCCTCCGAGTGTGCTAGGAAGGGAAGGAGGGGTTAAGTGCACTCACCCCCTTTTACCCATGATGCAGCACTCCTGTCCTTATTAGAAACTCCTTTTTTTTATATACTGGCAGCTCATTTTAAAAGCCTCTTTTTATTGTACTCAACTTGACTGAAATCACTGCTCTTTTAGTGCACATTAGTGTTCCTTGTCGACTCGCTTTTTGAAACGTTACTGATGGTGAATGATGTGACCTCTCTTTTCTTCCGGCCAGTCCTCTGCGCTTCACAAATGGAGCCGTTTTATTAGTTTTTATTCTGTATGCTATTTTTATATATGGCAGTAGATGACGGTTTTTAGACAGTTTTTAAGTGTTCCGACCTTTTAACAGTTCCCTTGAATGTTTGTTTTCCCTTGTATTTTGTGGGATGAAATAAGCCACAATTCAAGAAACAAAATGTAAATATGATCACTGTTTGTATGATGCTACATGTTTGTACAGTTTACTGTTCTGTTTGTTACTGTTATAAAATGCTAGTAATAATGTCAAAAAAAGACTAAAAGAAAACTGAATTCATTCCAAAAAATATATGTTCGCTGTTTTTCATACTGCAGTCACTCGCCAACCAAATTCTGCATTGTCCTGTCTTAATAATTACAAATACAGTTATTATACAAATACAGTTATTGTTATTGTCCTGACCATTCATTCCATTCATTTTGAATGACTTCGTAATTCACCAATGGTCTGATTACGCTTCTCTGGGGAGGGTTTAGTCGTCCTCCAGGTGGCCGGCACGTGTAAGCAAACGCACTTGGGCGCATAATAACATACAGTACGTCAGGAACGTCAACTGTCAGCCAGGCCTGGAATTTCGTCATTTTAGAGGCAAGGCCACTTGGGCTTTTGAGTTGTCAATTTTGTTAGGGCACTGAGGCAAAAAAGCCAGGTCACCAAGGCCATAAATTAAAACAAAATTCTAATGGATAAAAGTGGCTCGTAAGTTGGTATTTTCTAGCAGTCAAATCGAAATGTAAACAGCATTCGGCAGACTGGCTGGTATTAGTTTAGAGCGAATTAAGTGAAAAATACAAGACTGTGTAAAGGGTAGGGTGACCATCTCTGTGACAGCGAAAAGGAGGACAGGTCTTTGGATGGGGGGTTTGGGGGTCTTCCTCCAAGACAATTTGCTTGAAAAAAAGTGTCTTAGATGCAATTTCATGCATGTTAATGCATTTTCATGCATTTTAATCAATTAGGTGTCTGGCTTAATGCTAAACCACAAAACCAAGTCAGAGAGGGCATCAAGGCCACTGTGGCCTTAAGGCAGATCTTTTTTTTCAAGGGCACAAGGCCAAAGTGGGAGGACACGGAAATACTGCACTGTATTGCATTATACTACATAATGCAGTTATACAGACAGAAGGCAGCACTGCAGACAAAAATGCAGTTCTCCTGTTACATACTGCATTTTTTTTTTTTTGCAGTAGACCTATGTAACTGCAAAGGGTTACTGCAACGGATTGTTCTTTAAAACAAATGTTATTGGGTGGGAAAAATATTAAAGCCAATATTAGAATTGAAAATCCAAGAGAAGTTTAAAGTAGGCTAAACTGGGAAACTTGGGAAAGTAAAAGTACTGACGCTGTGCAGATGCGAGCTCTCTGTGGAGCTCTGCAACCAAGTCATTACTGCACACTACAGTGGCGCCCCCTAGGGATTGCTACGATTACACTACATTACATTATATTATATTACACTTAGCGAACACTTTTATCCAAAGCGACTTACAACTAATTTACAGGGTGTATATTACAGTCCCTGGAGCAATCTGAGGTTAGGTGCCTTACTCAAGGGCACTTCAGCTACGAATGGAGGTGTGTAGGGAGGGAGAGGTAAGGGTTAGATTCAAACTTGTAACTTGTACCTCCCTAACCATTAGGCCATGGAATAAAACAATTATGATAATAATAACATATTGGGGTCTTTTATGCTTTTTTTGAGAGGACCGTATGGAGAGTGTCAGAAATTGGTTGGGAGAGAGAGATTTGGGGGGGGGGGGTGATCAGGAAATGGCATTGGGCCGTAATCGAACCTGGGTCCCCTGGCATAACATTACAATGCCTTAGCTCAGTGGAGCTCAAACTGTGGTACGCGTACCACTGGTGGTACTTGAGACGTGACGTCTCTGGTGGTGCTTGAAAGAATTCATTTTTTTGTGCATTGATTTGAAGGCTGAACAAGTTGTTGCCATCAAGAATGTCTCTTTGGTCTCACATTTTGTAATACTGAACTCATTAATCTGAAAACATAATGCAGAATAATACAAGGCAAGCAAGACATTTAAAAACAAACTTGCACTGAATGTGACCGTAGATGTTGATGCCGTTATGAACCTCTCCTGTTTTGACTGGCAAAAGTTAATAGGGAAGGCCTTTACTGTGATATTCTAATGTTGGTTGTCAAGGTGGTACTCAGAGAGCTCAATATTTTCTCAGGTGGTTCTTCACAAAAAAAGTTTGAGAACCCCTGCCTTAGCTGATTGAGCCATGGTCGCGGCCAGAAGTTTTAAAGTCTGAACCTTTGTTGAAAAACACTGCTCTAGACCTGCATCAGCAGAAGTGCAGTGTGTTGGCATGACAGGTAGATGGCTCATTACCAATGGAGGAGAACACACCAGTCGTTGGAAACCTCTTCCACACCAAATAATTAAAAAAGGATATCAGTGGTACAATGAAATTAAACATTTCTGTGAACCAATATGATAAGAAGGGATGCCACTTTCCCTCCCCATACACATACCTTGGGACTTCTATAACACTTCCACATTGTTTCTACATGGACTCTAAGCTACAAGGATCAATCATTCTGCAATCCAGAAAACATGGTACAACAGTAATTGTCTTCCACAAATCGAGAAGTGCTGTGAGTTTGTGAATATTTGTGTTCATCACCCAATATAAAATAGCTGTTTAAATGCAGATATCCACCCGTACTGTATTACTTACATGTGGTGGTGGTGGTATGTTAAAATACGTATATACCCGTGACGAAGCACTAAAGCCCAAACCTTGTGGTGGTACTATGTAAGTATGTACTGTACAGTATATGCTCACACACACACACACACACACACACACACACACACACACACACACACACACACACACACACACACACACACACACACACACACACACACACATATGTGAATATGTAGATTACCAGTAGAGGATGTCAGGATATCACTTGAACGGGAGACATGTTAATGCGATTCGCTACTTCAAACAACATCAAGCTGACTCTATGGAAGTTAAGTTTGGGACAGCTGAGTCCACTTCCACCACTCCTGCTGAACCCCATATGGGGGCTCCGTAGCACTGACACTGACCCAGCAACATTAGACTCAAGTGTTTGGCTTGTGACAGCACACAATATTGCCAGGGGCTGTCAGCTGTCAGTGTGTTTGTTTGTTTGTATGTCTGTGTGATGTTGATCCATCTGTGTGGGCTTGTGTACGATGGGGGGTGGGGGATGTTTGTGTGTGGGTGGGTGGGTGGACTTGTTTACAGTTGGGGTGGGGGATGGTTGTTTGTTTTGTTGTTTCTGTGTGTGTGTGTGCTGTGTTGTGTCTGTGTTGTTTCTGTGTGTGTAATCACTATATGATCTTATGTGTATGATTGTGTGTGTGTAAGTTGGAGGTGGGAAATGTTTGTGTGCGCACGCGTCTTTATGTGTATCGTGTGTATGTGTGTGGATGGGCAGGTGTGTGTATGTGTTGTGTTATGTGCATGCGTGTGTGTGAGTGGGTGTGTGTGTATGAGAGTGTATGTGTTGTGTTATGTGTGTGCGTGTGTGTGTGTGTGTGTGTCGTGGGTAGGCAGGTTTGTGTGTGTGTGTGTGTGTCTGTGTATACAGTATGTGTTGTGTGTGTGTGGGTGGGCAGGTGTGTGTGAATGTGTGTGTGTGTCTTGTGTTGTGTGAGTGGGTGGGTCGTGGGTGGGTGTATGATGGGGATGGGGAGCTCAGTTCCGCTGTTGCTATGGTTTGGTTTGTGCTTGCTTAGCGGTCGCTAAGGTCGCATTTAGCTCTGTGTGGTAGCTGCACAACACAGCACAGAGCAGACAGTGCTGAGATATTTCTCAGAACCATTTTCTTCTGGGAAAACTCCCTCTTCTTTTATTGTAGTGCCCTTGTAGAACTGTGTTATAGGTATACTTGGATTCATTTGAAGAAAAAATAACTATAGCAGGCAGCGGAATGATAGCATGTGTATGTCTGCCCTAACCACCGACTTTTTTCTTCTTTTTTTTCCCAAAGAAATAAAATGCCACAGCCAGCCTTAACTCCCACCGGCAGCACAGTTCAACATTTTAGGTCAAACTTGAAAATGCCAGCCAGCGGGGAATCAATTTGTTCACATTTCGTTTCTCATCTGTGCGTTTGAGGTGCTCCCGGTTTCCCGGGTTGGCTGGCCGTGTTCTTGAAACGTGCCACGCGAAAACGTGGAGACCCCCTTCCGTCCTTTAACCCCCCCCCCCCCCCCCTCTCTTTTGGCTGCCCCCGGGCATGCCATGATGTTGCTCTCTTTCTGGCTGCCACGCTTTGGTATTTCGGTAACACTTTATTTTAGGGTTACATCTATTAGCACTAATACATACAATGTTAATGCCTGCATGAGTAACTTGTAAGGCATGTACTAAGCAAACGCTAAGGCCTACTACAAGGTCCTTACTAAGGTTAAATTGGTAATAAATCCCTTACTGTGCATGAACAAGACATTTTGCTTAGTACATGGCTTACAAGTTATTTATACATGTTCTTTGTATGTATTAGTGCTAATAGATGTAACCCTAAAATAAAGTGTTACCGATATTTCTTAATACTTAACTCTTTAGGAATGGCTCGTTCAGTGTGTGTGCTGTGCACGCATCTTGTGTGTGTGTGTGTAGGGGCATTGAAGTCAGAGGCAGTGTTGCCAGATGGGAAATGCTGAATTATCGTACCAAAACCTCAAAATTATCTTTTTGTTTGGGATGGAAGTTATCATACAAGACCCAAATTGTTGTTTCAAGGCATCTAAATGAACTGAATGACAACTCTGAAATTATCGTACGTACATCATGTTTTTTTGATCGTACAGAGGGCAAAATGGACAAAATGATGGTACAAATATGATCATTATCACAGATCTGGCAACGCTGGACGGAGTATAGTATGGTGGCACTGGCTTAACAGAGTCCTTAGAGAGTCCCATTTCTTTTATTTTATGTATTGATTTCATACATAAGGCACTGAAGGTGGTGGTGGTGTGTGTGTGTCTCTGTGTGTGTGTGTGTGTGTGTGTGTGTGTGTGTGTGTGTGTGTGTGTGTGTGTGTGTGTGTGTGTGTGTGTGTGTGTGTGTGTGTGTCTCTGTGTGTGTGTGTGTGTTTGTGAGAGAGAGGGAGAGAGACTTTTCTTGTGGTTTACGGTATCTGTTCCCGCTGTCTCTGGTGTTATGTTATGTGTGAGCATGTGGTGTGTGTGTGTGTGTGTGTGTGTGTGTGTGTGTGTGTGTGTGTGTGTGTGTGTGTGTGTGTGTGTGTGTGTGTGTGTGTGTGTGTGTGTGTGTAAGAATGTGGTGCTGTGTGTGTGTGTGTGTGTGTGTGTGTGTGTGTGTGTGTGTGTGTGTGTGCGTGCGTGCGTGCGTGCGTGCGTGCGGGTGTACGCGTGTGTGGACACTGTGTTATTAACTTTACAGGAGCTTCATTATGCCACCACACAGAGCAGAACATGGCTAGAGAATGGCAGCCCGTCCGCATTGTTAGCCAGGTTAGCTTAGCTTATGAATTTAGAGACGGTGTCTGAAAATAGATATGGGTGTGTGGGTGTGTGCATGTGTGGGTGCGTGCATGCTTCTCTGAACCTTGAGCCCTACTGAGAAAGGCTGTTCTGCAGAGGGAGGGGTGTTGGGGGGGGGGGGGGTTGCCTTCTCCAGGAGGAGGGGGTGGAGGGAGGGGGGGTTGCCTTCTCCAGGAGGGGGGGGTGTAGCCTTCTCCAAGAGGGGGTGGGGGGGGGGGGTTGCCTTCTTCAGGAGGGGGGGGGGTGTTGCCTTCTCCAGCAGTTAAAAAAGGAGGGGGAGGCTAGCCTGGCCGCGCCAAAAACCCCTACAGCAAAGCTGTGCCGCCACTAGGGGCGTCTAGATTTCTAGGCTAGGGGGAGGCGGCTCAAGCAGCTCAAGGCCTTTTTCACAGGATGAAAATAATCTCTGTCTGACTCTGCCGAGAGAGGATGCCAGCAGACTGGCTCCTGAGAAGGTGTCAGGCAACGAGGGTTGTGTGTGTGTGTGTATGAGGGTGCGTGATGTTTGTATGTATGCATGCATGCATGCTGTGTGCGTGTATGAGGGTGCGTGATGTTTGTATGTATGCATGCATGCTGTGTGTGTGTGTGTGTGTATGAGGGCGCGTGATGTATGTATTCATGCTGTATGGGCATGTGTGTGAGGGTGCGTGATGTGTGCATGCTGTGCTTGTGTGTATGTGTGTGAGGGTGCGTGATGTGTGCATGCTGTGCTTGTGTGCATGTGTGCGCAAGTGCATGTGTGCATGCTGTGCGTGTGTGTGTGTGTGCGCAAGAGCATGTGTGCATGCTGTGCGCATATGTATTGTATGTGTGCACAAGTGCATGTGTGCATGCTATTCGCATATGTATGTACAGTATGCATGCCTGTGTGTGTATGTGTGTGTGTTTTGTTGTAATTGCTGTTGATGTTGTAATTGATAACATCATACATTGCAAGGGTGATTTCCCCTCCTGTCCAATTCATAATAAGTATGTATGTTTCAGGCACCTTGTTACAGTAGGTAGGCTGTTCAGGTGGGATATGTCCATTCAGTTGTACGGAGTGCTATGCAGTTAGCCTGATTATCATCAACTTTCAAATCCCTTCGAGACTTGGTCTGACCAAGAGCATAACAATTAACATTTCCCAAAGTACATGGTTCACCCGCCTCCCTTGGTTTGCTAATGGTTGTTTGCTTCCCGACAAAGCGGGAGGAGTTCCCGATTTTTCAGGAGCTCAGAAAGTACTTGCATTGGTCTTGACCTGACTAGTAGCAACGCTGAAAGTGCTGCGTCACTACTAGGAGGGCACGGCCTGGCAACTATGCAGTACCTGCATATGCTGCTATATACAGTACAGTAATGGGTGGCAAAGGCCCCCTTGCTAGGTTGCGCAAGCTGACAGCTGTTTTGCCAGATTTCATTGTGGTAAAAATAGACCCATAGAAATGGGATGTTTTTTTCTGGGTCTTGTTAGGTGGGGAATGCCTGAACTGCGTGCGTGAGTGGGTTGGGACTCACCCCCCCCCCCCCCCCCGGACTTTTCTTGTGCAAGATGCTCTTTGTCATCACACCTTGACACAAGTAGGTCATTTTGGGGACTGACTGAGAAACAGCCATTAAAATGTAGGGCAGTGGTTCCCAACCTTTTTCTTCAGGGACCCATATTTTTACCATTGTAAGCTTTGGTGACCCAATCGCATGAGAGGGAGTCACATGATAGTCTGTTTCCTGTGTAAACTCCTTAGTTATCATTTTATTCCTCAATTTGTCTTCAGTCAAAGATAGAATGAATGTTAAATACATCACTTTCATTTTGTTGCTTCTATGCATATATTAGTTTAAATGCTTTGTCATTTATTTAACATGGGCTATATATGGTATTAAAATGAAACCCCTTAAAATCAAGAGGGCTTCGCGACCCACTGTGGATCTTTGGCGACCCACAGGTTGGGTCCCGACCCATAGGTTGGGAACCACTGATTTAGGGCACACCACCCAGCCTCCCTGCAGTGTCTACTGTTAGTCAGGGGCCACTGACAGCTTTCACCAGGCCCAGGACAAAATTATCGGAAAGGTCCCCCGCTCTCAATACTACATAGTAATGGGGTCCAGATCCTGGCCAACTGACCCCAGTCCAAACTCCAGCCCTGCATGTGTGAAGGCACTTGCTTGTGGATGTGCGATCCCTTTTTAAAAAAAATACATTTTGGGGGGCTTTTCACATTTATTATTATTAGGACAGTACGTACAGTGAAGAATCGCGACAGGAAAGTAGCAGTAGTAGTAGTAGTAGTAGCTTTATTGTCCCCCATGGGGGAAATGAGTGGGAGAGAGAGACGGGGAAGGACCAGCAAATGACTCAGGCAGGATTTTTTATATATATATATATATATGTAAAATTTTATTTTTAATTAGTCATGGTATCACAAACATCACATGCATCACAAACTGGAAAATAACATCAACCATTTCTTTTTTCCACATCATGACTTTTTTTCCCCCCTCTCCACCGATTCCTCCCTCTGCACCCCAACACGCAGTCAGGCCCAACATCCCTTCATCCCCTCAATGCATAGTCCCCCCCCCTCACCCACCCCGCAAACCACCCCACATCACACCCCACATACACCCACCCCACATCCGGGCAGGAATTGAACCCAGGTCGCCAGCGCCAGTGTCAGCACCAGTGCATGCAGTACCCCACCACTCGAGTCGTGGCAGGGCCGGGGACGTGCAATCCCTTCATTCACCCTGCATTAGAAAACCAATACCTCTCAGCAATGAAATCAGATATATGGGAAGAGGTCAAATGAATGTGAGGGGTGCGATACTTGTGGTAGTAGCAGGGCCTGACATTAACTTCCCCACTGGACACTGTGGTTATATTCCCTGAGCCAGGGCTGGCCTGGGACCACAAACCAGCCCGAGCATTTTTGGCATAGAGGCCAGCCCCTCACCCCCACCCCCATACTGCAATTCACCTTTGGCTAAGGCCCGCCCTAAAGTGCTTTTTGACCAATCACAGCGCAGCAAAAGGACGACCTCGGACAAACCTCGGACAGTTTTGACAGCGCTCCATTGAACTCAATGCTGAAATCGCATGTTTTCAAGTAGTTAGCGAGATACGGTCGTATTATTATTAAAATATGATTGGACATTGCCTGGGGTATTTGTGACAAAGGTGCAAGTTTCTCCACGATGTAACAGGTGGTAATCGCTTTCCTCTTTACCTAAAACCGGACTAATATAAATTAAGCAGCTGGATAGTCTGCCTTGAAGGGTCTCGGCAGCAGCACACTCGACTAGAAAGCACACGGATCAAAAACATACTTTGTGTGCTCCGATCATGCCACCATCTCATTCGTGTCACTTTTCAGTAAGGTTGTAAGCAAACCACGAACCTGTTTCAGAGTAGGATTTTGGATTTCTGATCTAATTAATGAAGAAACACCGCTAGCAAAGTTAACTATCGGTCACGGCAGGAGTGTTTTGACTAGCAGCTGATGGACGTGATTTTGTTAAGCTACTGAAGATATAAACGCCAAACGTTAATGTTACACATTGCTGTGGTAGCTTTGAAGATGACTACAGCCATCACGTTGTGTGAATTCGTTTTCGTCTAGCAAGTTTGAGTCGGGGCTCAAAAGATATGCGAGCTCAGCTTACCATGGTGCTGGTTACAATGCCTATCGATACCCATGTGAGAAGAGCCCATAACAACAGCTGTGATGCATCGCATGACCGTTCAGAAAATAAATACTTATATTCACAATACTATGAATGGCGTTTTTTATTTATTAGGGGTGAATAACTGCTGCGATTTGCAGTCACTGCATAAATCACGTTGATATCGCAACTGTAACTAAAGAGGACGGGGCTTAGCCAAAGGCGAATTATGATGGGCTCAGTCCACTGCATGGAGGTAGTAAAAGAACTGGAGAGAGTGAATAAGTCCCGCCTCCAGTCATTTCAATGGGAAATGCTAGGCTAGTGAATTCAGCCAAAATTGAACGATTTTTTCAGTTTCCAAAATGGAGTTATTTCCGCCGCCAGTTTACTCAGCCAATTACGTGCCACGTTACTGACTGACTTACGTTTGACTAGAAAGTTATATGGAAGACGGGCATTGGATGCATGGAGGTGCCCAATCACATACCTGTAAAGGTCTGTGTGCCCAATACTAAACTCGCTCACCCACCAATCATAAGTGGGGTCGGAAATGAGAATGTGTGAAAAAGGCGAACGAGGAAGTGCCTTGCTAATCGGCGAAGCTAACCAGCCAAATCCTGCCCCCCTGGTCCACTGTATATTAAGGATGCACCAATGGGCGGCCCCATCTAAATTGTGGCATAGGGGAAAATTTGAAACAAACAAACAAAATCATCGGCTCCTGATGACTGTCGGCCCACCGGGAAAATGCCCTCTATGCCAGATAACCAGCCCAGCCCTGCCCTGAACCACTAGCCATTCAGCTCCTCTGCTGGCCACTTTTTTTTATTAACATACAGTAGCTTTCTACATAAAAAATAATTAGACAAATAGGAACTGAGCAGTTGAGAAACTATTTTTTTTACACACTTTGATTGTCCAATGGGGTAAAAGGACAGTGTTCACAGAAAAGCCAAGCCACTGAAAGGTTTTTGTTGTTGTTGTTGCTGCTGAATAGCCCTCCTGAAGGCTTGCACATCGATCTGTTCCTCCTGCTCTTGAGTGATATTGTGGCACAGCGCTGTGTTTCAGTGAGGGAACGTCTAGTAGGCCTAGCGTCTAAAAGAAATGAGCCACTAATGTACGTGTACCTTCCTTTCAAATGTTATGCAGCTTTCAGTGCAATTAGCATAGCAGCTGTGAAAGCCTTTCGGATGTCTCAAACATTTGTGTGCCATTTTGTATTTTTTTCTCCAGATCCTTTTGAAAAATGTCTGATTTAAAAACACAGAGGCACACAAGTGTGCACACACACACACACCACACACACACACAAGTGTGCGCACGCACGCACGCACGCACGCACGCACACACACACACACACACACACACACACACACACACACACACACACACACACACACACACACACACACACACACACACACACAGGCATTTCGAAGACAATCTACACGTAAGTGCTCTCTTAATCATTCTGACACCTTTACTTTGACCAGCTTTTAAGAATGACCTATACAAGTTCCATCAAGTTAATAGCTGTCTTGATCATACCGTAGGCCTATATTACTGACATCACAGTATTCAGTATTTAATTAGCTGAATCATTTCTTTCACAAACTCTTCAATATTCAGCCGTCACACAGTAGCTTTTCTTCTTCTCCTTTGTTCTGTTATAAAAGGGTTACCTGACCAGTGTTGCCAGATGTGCGATAATCATCTTCTTTGTACCATAATTTTGTCAATTTTGTCCTCTGTACGATAAAAAAAAACCATGATGTACGATCATTTCACAGTTGTAATTCAATTGAAACAACAATTTGGGTCTTGTACGATAATTTCCTCCCAAAAAGCCCCCAAAAACGATAATTTTGAGGATTCTGTACGATACTTCAGCATTTTCCATCTGGCAACACTGTACCTGCCTGTCTCTGACCCTGTTCCCTGAAGATGAGAGAGGGAGGGAGAGACTACCTAGACCTAGAGAGATAAAGAATCATACAAAATTGAAAAGTGCTAGACAGAGACAGAAAAAAAAGATAAAGAAATAAAGACAAGACAGAAATGTAGTGTGACATGTCCTTCTCCTTGCGTTCAGGAGTGCAGCCTTCAAATAACCAAGAGCTGCTTTTCAGGTGGGTTGCCAATTGCCCTGCAGGAAAGAAGCTAGGGCTGCACAATTAATCGATAATAATCGAAAATTGTGATTAAAATCGTGAAATAGAAGTCGTGATTTCAATCGTGATTTAATCGTGGCAATATTGACCTACCTTTGAGAGCGTCTTTGAAGCCAGAACATACTGACAGGCATGTGTTTCTGGCCAGAAATCTGTCCACCTAAGTTTCATGCTATTGCCTTTACATAATTATTACAATTCATTTTATTTTGCTCATCCCGTATATAATTCATTCTTGGTTATATTTCATCTTGTTATAATTTTCAAAAAAAATCTGCAAAAAATCAATAATCGTGATTAATAATCGTGATTACAATTTTGACCAAAATAATCGTGATTATCATTTTTTCCATAATCGTGCAGCCCTAAAAGAAGCAGATCACAACCTTCACATAAATGGATGCTGACATGAGTAACGTGATGTCTACGGGCTCCCTGCTCTATGTCTCTCTTGACATCGAGGACCTCGGTGTTCAAAGGGCAGTGCTTGTCCTCAGGCATCGTGCGTCGTGTATTGTGTACCAATAGGGCAGTGCTTGTCCCCGGGCATCGTGCGTCGTGTATTGTATAGCACACCGGATCAGACTGTTGGTCCCAACAGGAGGCAGATCAATGTGACTGCCAGGGAAGCTGGCAGGAGTGGGGGCAAAGGGGTCAGTTGCCCTGGGCTTAGTCAAAGAGGGGGCCCAGAATTGGGTCCTCATTATATATGGGTTTACCGTTTCTAAACAATCTCTGGCTGAGCGACCCTGCTGAGCAACCCCGGCTGAGTAACCCGGCTGCGCACTGCTCAACCTCTGATTGTTGGAAACTGCTGTCGGTCAAAACATGAGCTCACGTGGTTAGCTGCTTGGCATCTTGACCCTCCTCATAGCACAATATTTGTTAACGAAAAACTATATATCATATGTATTGGTGGGGGTAGGGGGGCTTTCAAATAATTTTGTGATGTGCCTTGTCAAAGCTGTCTGGTGACAGCCACATACGCACACAAAAGCATTGGACAGAGGAGACACCAGGAGATGGGTGCTACTATTACTGTCAGAATTGTCACACTCGGACATTATTCAAAATGCATTACAAATGCCTCTTTTTAATATATGTTCTCCATATGTCTTCTGTTGTCCTGTCTTGCACATGTGCACTGTGTAGGATGGTGGCCAGAGTAGGTATTGCAGAACTAAGGCCAAAGAGCGCCATTGTATCAAACCCACAATCTGCTACAAGAATCATAAGAACACACTCACCAATAATAATGGTCTAATAGGTTATGGTAATAGGTTAATTTAGACACAGTTACTATCTATCTATCTATCTATCTATCTATCTATCTATCTATCTATCTATCTATCTATCTATCTATCTATCTATCTATCTATCTATCTATCTATCTATCTATCTATCTATCTATCTATCTATCTATCTATCTATCTCAGTGGTTCTCAACCTTTTTTGAACAAACGCCCCCTTGATTTCATCCTTAGCCTCCAAACGCTCCCTTGACATAATCATAAGCCTACCAACACCCCCTTAGTATTGAAAAATAAAATGGACTAATTCCCTCCAATGGGAATAAAGCCCCCCCACCCCCACACACACACACTTGGGTGTATCCTTCTCAACGCCCCCCCTAGGGCTTCCCAATGCCCCTAGGGGGGCTGTAGCACCCCCGTTGAGAAACACTAATCTATCTATCTATCTATCTATCTATCTATCTATCTATCTATCTATCTATCTATCTATCTATCTATCTATCTATCTATCTATCTATCTATCTATCTATCTATCTTGTAAGTATATTGCACTACCTATATACCTACCTATACCTGTCTGTATGCCTATCTGTCTGCAGTGTCACGTTTGCGTAAGTTTGCTTTGGTAATGTAAGACTAACCGAGACCTACTGCCCTAGATCAGAGATGGGCAACGTGGCTTCCTTACGTAGTTACAATCCAGTGTCACACGTTTCAAATGACCTGGGGAGTATTTCAAGAACCTCGCTTAATAGTAAACTAGTAAAAAGGTTAACTTAACTTCCAGACAGTGTAAATCATCTAATAGAAGAGCCTGGATGCCTCATTTTCTTAACTAAATCACGTCTGTGGGGTAACTTTTAGCAGGTTTACCACGTCCTGTAGGTGAACTTAGCCTGGTTTATCACTTAACCATGTTCATGGAATACACCCCTGCTTTTCCAGGTCAAGTTCAACCATGTGATTGGTTGACTGGTTCAACCACGTGATTGCCTGTTTCAATTGGACAGGTAAAAAGCATGCCGTTTGAAATCTGTGGCACTGAATAGTAAACTCATGAATCTAGGTTTCCCAGCACTGCACTGGCCTAGATGCTGGTCCACTTTCAGGTTCTGCTGCTCTGCTCCGCTCAGCTCAGAGCAGCCAGCCAGTTCCAGCCGGACTTGGAAAGGTCTGCTGCTCCATATTTGGATTGGGCTCGGGGAGGGGGGGGGGTCAAGGCGTCTACATGTTGCTGTCAAGGTCTAGACTAGTGTTTCTCAATGGGGGGCTGTACAGCCCCTCAGGGGCTCTACAGTGTGTTTGTGTGTGTGTGTGTGTGTGTGTGTGTGTGTGTGTGTGTGTGTGTGTGTGTGTGTGTGTGTGTGTGTGTGTGTGTGTGTGTGTGTGTGTGTGTGTGTGTGTGTGTGTGTGTGTGTGTGTGTGTGTTGGGGGTGGGGGTGGGGGTGGGGGCGCTGAAAAGGAGACAGCTGAGATAGGGGGTGCTCAGTGTGAAAGGGGGGTATTAGTCTATAAAATAAAGTTTATTGTGTGTGTGGGGGCTGAGGGGTTGGCAGACTTATGATGAGGTCAAGGGGGCGTTTGATAATAATTTAAAAAAAAAAGGTTGAGGACCACTGATCTAGACAGCCAGCCAGCCAAGCACAATAATGGCCAAACATGTTTAATATTATAACTGTAAATGTGTCATGCGAAACTCCACATGATCGGGTTAGCTTGAGGTAAGACTTCTATGAAATTCTACATTCCACACTCTAATCGGATGAAGATTTCAGTGTTTTATGGTAACACATTATTAGTGCCATTTATTAGCATCATTGTCCTGGAATAACATGTGCGTCACCAGGGCCATCCAGCTATTTAACTCAACACCTCAGAAGAACACACTGAAGGAGATTGTTATAGGTGACTGGACCGCATAACCACCCCCCCGCCCTGACCCCTTCCATCCCCCATCCATCCCTCCTCCAACAATCAGTAACAATTATTGCAACGAGAGACTTTTTATATCTGAATGTTTAATGTGAAATAATCAATTTTTGTATGTATGCTACTAGACACCTAAATTTCCTTTTGGATTAATAAATGTTACTGTACTCTACTCTACTCTACCATGTAATTTCCCCTATTACTTACTGTAATATGCTGTAGTAGGCCTATTTATAGTGTTTGGAAGTAGGCTGCGCGCATCTACAAGTAGTAATCCAGGTGCCAGACAAAAAGTGGTAAGTAGTGTGATGAAGTGATAACTCCAAAAATACTTTATGTCACTTTAATACCCAGTATGCGGACCACTTCATCACACTCTAGGCCTATTTATACACATGGGGTTCAAAGAAGCAGTGTTCAGACACCCTTTCACCAGATGTGCAGAAGCTTGAAGATGTTTGGGAACCTGAATGTGTTCTGAAAACGTGTGGACTTTTCCAGACACCATTGGAGAGGACTCCTGATCTTGAACTTCTGATTGACACTTGGCAAGGCCCTACCTACCATGACACATCCAAATCATTGGCCAGTGCATAGTGCGCACACGTTACCAGGAAGCTGCTGACCCTTGAGTGAGTAAGAGTAAGAGTAAGGTTTAAGGGGGGTCCCCCAGACGGCTCCAGTGTCATTCGTCAGTCCTTATATGGAGATGGCCTTTAAAAACAAACAACAACACATAGCCTAGTTTTTTTCCAGTATGGACGTGAAGTGTTACGGCGGGGAAAACAAAAATACGATGTTGTAAGAAGTCACCAAACAGCTTTTTAACCCCTTAAGACACGGCATTATAAATGTTACCAGAATGGCAATGACCAAGTCGTAATGTATTACGAAAGGCTCCGTGCACTATCATAGTAGTGTAGTACTATAGTAGTTAACTTTAAATGTCTATTACAGCGTGCTACAGGAGGTACGGCGTGCATTAAGGGGCTACAAGAGGAATGAGACAGGCTTCCCACTGGTGCTTGAATTCCTTGAAAATGCTTGAATTTCAATAAAGGGTTTTTAAGGTTGTGAAAATGCTTGAATTTTTGGTGAAGTGCTTGAAAAGCCTTGAAATTTGTGTCAAGTCAAACTCAGTAAGCCAAATAATAGAAAAAAATGTGAGGGAGTGAGATGTCAGATCGAGGGGGGGGGGAGGAGGGGGAGGGGAGGGGGGGGGGGGGGGGAGCCCTTCCCGTAACTTATTGAAATGTGCTGGAAAACTGAACATTTGGTGCTTGAAAAGTGCTTGAATTTGTTCATGAAAAAGGTGTGGGAACCCTGAATGAGAATGATGATGAACACCTATCAATCTGACCATCTGACTTGAAATGAAATGACTTGAAATGAAACCTGAAATGTTCTGAATCACAGGTGTGTCTACTCTGTGCTGAGAAGTGTGTAGGCCTATGTGGATGATCGGTCCCTCCAACGTGTCTGGGAATAAATGGGTTGGCAGTGTTACTTATATTCACAGCGCATGATGCTACAACACGAGAGAGAGAGAGAGAGAGAGAGAGAGAGAGAGAGAGAGAGAGAGCAATAGCCAATAAGATATGCAATAGCCTGAAATCATTTATGTAATCACCTGCGTGTCAGCAGTCGATACTGTAGGTCTACGGGCTGCGTGCTGAAATGGTGTCAGTGTGAAAGATGAGCTCATCAACGCATCGCATCGCAGCTGTCAGTTGTAATGTATATTTTGCCATGACCAAGGCCACTGACAGCTTTGGTTGGGCCCCCGGGACAAAGACATCTGAAAGGGCCCCAAACCCAATACATACAATGTAATTAGGATCCGATTATGGGCCCCCTCTCTCCCAGGGCCCGGGATAGCTAACCCCTTTGTCGACCCTTGTCCGCTTCCCTGGCCGTGACCTCCTCAGCCCTTTGCATGTGTAGAGGGAGTATGCAGGTCCATACATCCACAGGGTCTGGTTACATCAGAGCAGACCTGCCTGCTTGGCTGCCTGCCTGCCTGGCTGACCGCTCTTCTCCATACAGTAGTCTGATGTATACTATATTGGCAAAAGTATTAAAACCGCTAACCTGCCTGGACTCACATATGAATGTATGTTTAAGTGCCAACCTATTCCTAAACCATATGGTTCAATATGTTGTCGGCCCGCCTATTAGGCCAACAGGTCCTATTTTAAATCCATCCTATTTACCCCTGTGGGCGGTGGAGGCTCAGGTGGTAGAGGAGTCTGTTCTGTTCGGCAACCAGAATGTTGTAGGTTCAAGCCCCGCTCTGCCTGACCCCCTTGATGTGTCCTTGAGCAAGATACTTCACCCCAGTTGCTCCTGGTGGCAGGGTGGTACCCTGTGTGGCAGTCAGCCACTGCCACCACTGTGTGAAGGGTGAATGTGAGGCATACAATGTAAAGCACTTTGAGTGCTCGAAAGAGTGGAAAGGCACTACATACTGTAAATGCAATCCTCTTACTACCTGGGCCGGATTAGGATGGCCTAGGGCCCTTAGGCTACAGGCTGCTGTGGGGCCCCCTGGAAGGCAAATTTCGGGACAAATTTGCATAGAAAGTGTGTATAAGTATGAGCTAAGAAGTAACGATAAACATGTCTACCAACTCTCCTGAACATGACGGATGATTTTTTTTTTCAATGTTGCATCACAATTCTGCAATTTTCCAAGTTTGGCCAGTCAGGGGCCCCCTGCAGGTGGGGGACCCCTAGGCTGCAGTCATATCAAGCCTGTGTGTTAATCTGGCCCTGCTTACTATGGTATATCTCACAGCCCTTCATGTACAATAAAGGAAATGTTTCTCCTGTGCACCTGAAACTTTCTTGCGCTTGCTGCACTGAAATCTTTTTCGACGAGTGCAACCCTGAAGGATTTCTTGTGCACGAGAGTCCCTTCAGGGTTTTTTTTTAGCCCCACGTGTCATTTTAAGGGCAGCATACCGTATATATCTGACATTTCGAATGGTTCAGCGAACGCAGACGTGCCATTCAGGAGTGAAAGCCCAAGCCAAAAGCCCAACTGGGAAACTCCAACTCCCATTGTCATTGTGACACAGCACTCCACAGCACGCAAGTTAACACTGCACACGGCACACAACTAAATTGCATTTATGCCTCACCCGAGCAATGGTGCAGTCCCCAATGGCGCCCCAAGTGAGCAGTGCAGTGGGACGGTACCATGCTCAGGATGCCTCATCATGGAGAAGGATGGGGGAGAGCACTGGTTAATTACTCCCCCCACCAACCTGGCGGTTCGGGAGTCGAACTGGCAACCAGTCTGACGCCTTAACCACATATCCATGACTGCCCATGAGTGCTGATGCGTCAGAGATGAGAAAGGTAAAAGTTAAAAAAAAAAAAATCCTTCCAAGACAGATAACTTAGATAAGTCTTTCGATCAGCTAACTCTGCGCTGATTGGCCCAAATTTGTGGTGGTTTCTTTGTTAAGTTTTTTTTTTGTGTTTTTCAGTAACAGCAACACAGTCTACCAACCTCATTAGGTCCAAGGGACTAACTGATGTAACAGCTTTGTAATATCATGTGCTATAGTGTTGCACTTACACAATGCTTTTACTTTTACTTTTGGCACCTCTGATGTACATGTTTGTAAAGGTGTACAGGCAGGTGTAGAGGCTGTTCTCCTCTATGGCAGCGATTGCTGGACCCTGAAGTCAACCCAAGAGAAATCCCTTGATGGGTGCTACACCAGGATGCTGCGTGCACCGTGCAGTGCTTAACATCAGCGATAGTGCACATGTAACCAACAAAATCCTGTATGAGGGAATACCAAGGGTGAGCGAGAAATTTGCTGTAAGGACAATGAGACTTGCAGGACACTGCCAAAGGCACCAAGACCTGCCAGCCAGCAAACTGGTGCTGCGGGAACCGTCGCATGGGTGCCGGTCAAGAGGACGTCCCACACTAACTTATGTGGACATACTTAAGAAGGATGCAGGAACCCAGAGTACCAGTGAATAATGTATGGAAAGATGTATGGAGAATCGGGATGATTGGAAGCAACGATGGAAGGCTCGTCTGAGGACGACCTAGAGAGACAGGCAACCTAACTGAGCTGTGCTCCGCTACTGTTTGTGTTCAGCCTCTCCTGAGGTGTGTGACCATTGCTCCATTTCATTCAGAGCCAAACAAATAGCTTGCACTGGAGGCCTCGCTCAGAGCCAATTCAATTTACGTCACAGATTCACGCTAGAGATGATAAAAAACCCGGAGGATCCGGTTGGAGAGCCGGGTAAAGACCTCACCCGAACAGACCGGATGGCTGTCGTGCATTGATCCGCCAAAGGCGGGTCAGACGGCATTTCATTAATATGTCAGCAAAATGGCAGTTACAGCGCGAGAAATTGTGAAACCGGAATATATCCTCTTTAGTTGACTACAACAGCCATTCTCTAATCTCCCTAGTATGCTGTTCAGTCACGAACACTCACTGAGTAAAACTGAACCAACTCCCGCCTCGTCATTCATCGAGCCTGTTTGATCCGTCCAGCCTATGTTGTGGCCAATTGAGTGTTTGAGTCGCGGTTCCCGCTCCCTATGCGTGTGCTTCTGACTCTGTTGAGGTCTACATTTTAATGTTAATAGTGCTCTGCCAACGCTTTAACATCTCAGTCTGTAGGCTACTCTTAGGGAAATTATAGTCTACAGACGTGACTCGATCACTCACTGCGTTACAGCGTAGGCTACAGTCTTTAAAGCCACTGCTCACTCCCCTCGTCCGAGTCACTCAGCAGCGGCGCCCTCGGCGACTCGGCGAGACGAATCCTGACTGAGTTGTTGGTAGCAGCGAATCCCCTACGGATCGGATCAACGCTTAAGTTTCGTTTTTGCCACGATAGGCCGTAGGGTGACAGCCCTTTTCGTTCAACCTCGCTCCACAGCTTCCGAACAGCAGGTCCCTTAGATGATGAAACGACCAAAGCTATGTTCAACTTACCGTGAAATGTCCGCTTCATGTAATCGTGCACGTATACTTAAACGGTGACATTTTAGTAAGAAATCTTACCCTCTGTAGGGAATGACGATTTTTACGTCACTGGACACCATGTGACCGTTTTTAAACCAATCACGTAGCCGATTTACGGCGAAAAAGTGGCAAGCCGTTTGAAAAACTGAAAATAATGACAAGCCGTCTGTCTGACCTACCTATAAGAATCTCCCAAAATACCCTTTTGAAGAGGGTATATAATAACAATTATCAAAAATAATACTCGTGCCAACATTTCTGGATTGGGACAAATTCTAAATAAATAATAAATAATGCTTTATTTACTGAACAAAGCATAATTATGCTACTGACATTTCATACTGTGGATTTGAGCAATTAATGGAAACAATTGCAATAAGTAGGCTATAGATAACCCAGACTATTGATAACCCTCTAAGTGATTGTAACTCCAAACAGTGCTTTGTTTATAGCACCAACAACTATTGTGCAAGTGGATGATAAGGTTACCTTTTCATGTTCACATATAATAACAATTATCAAAAATAATACTCATGCATATATCTCTGGATTGGGATAAGTTCTAAATAAATCATAAACAGTGCTTTATTTACAGCACAAGGCACAATTTTGCAATTGACATTTCATACTGTGGTTTTGAGCAATTAATGGAAACAATTACAATAAGTAGGCTATAGATAACCCAGGCTATTGATAACCCTCTAAGTGATTGTAACAGTGCTTTGTTTATAGCACCAACAACTATTATGCAAGTGGATGATAAGGTTACCTTTTCATATTCACATTAATACATCATGGAAATAATCTAATGATCAATGATAAGGACCATTCAGGTATTCATGTATTCACTAATAACTATACAACAAATAAAAAAATCAAAACAAGTGGCATACACATGAACCGGCATTTTCATGAACTGTGTGAAAGCATCCAGGTACACATCTTTTGCGCATGCCACAGCAAATGACTTCAGTGAGATTGAAGTTTACTGCAGTTGGGGGCCATGGGAATGACATGCCAGGACTGTGACTAAGCAGCCTCTTCAAAAGCAAAGCTGCTGTGTAAAGTGTCCGTGTCTCCTCTGCTGTGGTTGGTTGCTTTGACTTCCTCCTTTCTGTGTCGCTGTCTGTCTGGCTCATTTCGCTGGACTGAGTCGTCTCCGCACCTGATGGTAACAAGTCCAAGACTGCATTCGTCGACAAGTTCTCAGCAAAAACCAGTTCAGATGTGTTGCGTTTGGTGGGGGTGTGGAACACTAGCTGAGGAAAATCACGACTGAGCCTCTTCTTCAATATATCCTGTCTGTAAACACAAATCAACAAAAAAAGAGGCATATCAGTACAAGCATAGTGGGGCTTCATGTAGTCGCTGATATGCAATAGCCACCCTCACACATTAACTCGGAGTGAATAAATAATATTGGTGGAGTTTACTTGCTATGCAACAGATATAATACCAAGTATTCCAAAGGCAAGCACATACTGTAACGAACATCACACTATCAAGAATACTGCCATCCTCCTTATTTCAAAATATTACAAGTACAGTATGTGCAGATGACAAGCAGAGTGTTAGAGAATAATTTCAGTCAATTTCAACATGCAGTTGTAATGCTCACACTACCCTGGACGTGTCAGTACTAGAGATTTTTTTTTCTTCTTCTTCAGCCTTTTCCGAGATTCTGGTCATTGTAATGAGGGCAGCGCTTTGTTTACATTTCAAAAAACATTTTTATTTATTCCCAAAAACATCCAAAAGGTTATACAACATCAGCCGACAACTAGCAAACAGCGACACCCTTTAAATATTTGGAGTAGGCCTATGTTGTAAACAATGTAAACAAATGCTGCCCCCATTAGAATAGCTCATATCTCGGAAAGGGCTGAGCCGAAAAATGTTGGCTCATCCTCAGCACCTCTTGGTTGATCAGTAGCCTTTAGCGGATTACCCTCTCGCAGAATAACTTGTAGCTCAGATCAAATGTTGGCCCAATCCTTACAAAAATATAGAAGAAGATGTGTGTTGTGAGAGCTTTCTTTGTGAGATCCATGTTGTGAGAACAAACTGTCTCAATCATATGACACACATTGTACTGTGTTTCTATATAAAATTAAAATTGACTTACTGTTCTTTCTCTGCTCTGACAGACTCACTCAAAAACCTTGTGTACTCTCTGTAGCAACTTCTGTGGTACTGCACCTCCAGAGCCACACAGTCTCTGTCCTTGATGTGAATGAGGATGCTCTTGGCTTCCTTTACTTCAGCTGCTTCCTGCAACTTGCCTTGTACAAAAGAAAAGAAAAAAGAATGAATAAATAGACAGGCAAACAATTAGACATTTTTCCTGGTGGAGTGGTATTGTAAAAAAAAAAAAATGGCGATGGGTGTTGCACCCCCCAAAAAAGCATTCCGTAGCCTCTTACTGCAGTGCAGATGGGGTTGCCAGCGGGCTTATTCACTATTTGCGGAAAACTACATCATAACAACATTGCTATGACAGTGCAGAGTAACAGATTAAGACATACATATTAAAATTTTGGTGACAGTAAGGTTATAACATAGTTGCTGTGCTAAGGGGTTAAGCACACAGATGTACAGCACAGCCAGGACACACCTCTTGAGCCTGGTCACTGAGGCTGCCCAGGGACAGAAGCGGAAAAATCCCAAGTGTACAAGTGAGAGAGGGGGGCAGTGGGGGGTAGGGGAATGGCACGGGGGATGGGATGGCAGAAGCAGTGTCTTAACCAGACAGGCCATCAGGCTGAGGAGCCACATTTCTGAACAGATATTCAGAGTCATATCAACATCAGGCATGCTTTGACATCCATATAAACATACCCTATCCTATTTAAGACAAAGTGTGATTCATTTAAACATCTAAAACCTAAAACACTGGGGGTACTATAGGCATGGGGATGTTTTGCAGGCTATTGGAATGTAATTTCACACCCACACACATAACACATTATGCCAATTCACACGTGCATTCATATTAGAATTAGACAAAAAAACAATGATTGTGCAGCAGTGTGGGCTAGATAGTCAGTCAACTTCTACTAACATCTGTGTGTGTGTGTGTGTGTGTGTGTGTGTGTGTGTGTGTGTGTGTGTGTGTGTGTGTGTGTGTGTGTGATTTGGGGGATGGGATGCATTCGCATAGACTGTGTGGTGGGGGTGAGAGTAATCTTACCTGCGGTTAAAGTCTGTGTTTTCGTTCTCTTTGACGTCTGCCACTCGCGACGATAAATTTGCTGTCTTTCTTGCAAATCATGCAGACAGCAGAATGAACGGGGCCAGAGCTCGTGATGGCCAAGCTTGATCTGGATCGCAGTTTCCTGGTCGGAGTGGTGGTCACAGCCGATAAAGCGGAGGTAGCCTGGCTAGTTCGGGGGTCTTGTTGGCCATCTCCCCTCTCTGCCTCTCGCAAGACACGCCGTGTGACTCGTTCAATTTCCCGCTTGTCAATAAACCTCAAGTAGCATGTGGGATGGAGAGCCGCATCCTCGGGAATTTCGTCAAACTCCAACTCAATACATTGCTTAAAATGTTGCTACGTCTCTGCACTCACCCTTCAATTCTAGCCGCTGCCGAAAATTTCGATATGTATTCCACCGTATATTGGTGAAATTCTGTGTTTCTTCATGCTTGACCGAAGATATATGCATGTAACACAACTTGCGTGTTGACATATGTGTATGATTGACTGTGTGTATTCTGTACCAGTACTGATCTGTTCCACGCCACAAGGGGGTGTTACCTATTTGATATGAGATGTGTATGATTGGTGACGTCACACCCCCTATATAAATGTATGTTCTGGAATCGATCATTCTCTTGAGTGTGCCCTTGAGTCATGGACCAACCGCTCCTGAGCAGTGTGTTTTATCATACTTTAAAATAAATATGCCTTGAGGCTGACGTGAGGTATTCGTCTTCGACTCTTTCTGAAACCTGCACATTGGACTTCTGCTGTGGATTGGTAGCGCTCCTGCTAACAGGTTATGGGCCCAGTATCGACGACAATGTGCAGTAACGGAAAGTGGCGAACGTTAGCTAGTCAGTTGAAAGTGTAGTAGCTAGTTAGCGCGCTAAAACCGGGAACGCTAACGGAAAGCTGAGGAGGATGGCGCATCAAAAGACAAAGTGGCCGGTGTTTGACGGTAGGGCCGAATAATACGAGCTCTGGGAGGAACGGATGCTGTGTTGTATGCATCGTGTCGGTTTAAAAGACACTATTCTTCACGAGCCTGGTGAACCGCTGACGGCTGAGGAACGAGCCAAGGATGCTGAGCTGAACGCTGATGCTTACTGCTCGTTGGCGCCGTTACTCGACAACGTGAGTCTGGGACTGATCTTTAGAGACTGTAAAAATAATGGACGCGAGAGTCTGAAAGTGCTGAGAGAGCACTACATTGGCAAAGGTAGGCCAAGAATTGTTTCATTGTACATAACGCTAACCTCGCTGAAGAAAGCTGAAACAGAGACTGTGACAGAGTACATTATCCGGGCAGAGCAGATCTTCACAGCGCTCAGAGGTGCAGGCGAGGCACCGAGTGAGGGGCTGATGATGGCAATGATTATGCGGGGACTGCCAGAAATGTTTAAACCGTTTTCGCTGATGGTAACCCACGGCGTAGCGGAGATGAAGCTAGCAGAGTTCAAGGCTAAGCTACGAAACTTCGAGGCTTCGGAGGATGCTGAGCCAGTAGCCGAGTTGGCGGGAGAAAGGGTTCTGAAGGCTCGCGCAGCCCTGAGGAAAAAGAACGTCGGCGGATCTTCGACAGAGATGGCGTGTTGGCGGTGCGGAGAGAAGGGACATCGGAAAGACGACTGCGCAAGAAAAGTTTGGTGCGGTTCCTGTAAAAGCACCAGCCACAGCGACAAAGCCTGCAGGAAGAGCGAGCGTACACAAAGGTCCAGGTGTGCTCGCGCTGAAGACCACGGCGGTGGCGGCAGCAGTAGCAGAGGCAACGGCAGCGGCGGTGGTAGCAGTAGTAGCAGAGGCAACGGTAGCAGCGGTGGTGGCGACAGCAGAGGCAACGGTAGCAGCGGCAGCGGTGGTGGCAACGGCAGCGGTGGTGATGGCGGCGGCGGCAGTGGTGACAGTAGCAGAGGCGGCGGCAGCAGTCGTGGCAGCGGCGGCGGTGGTAGCAGTGGTGGTCGGGCAGCGAGTGGTGGTCGGATCGAGGCGCGGGGACCCGCGAAAGACGACTTCACATTCCGGGTGGACACCTGCAAGCCAGCGCAGCAGCGGCAGATCGAGAGAGGGCTGATCGTCGACACAGGCGCGACATCCCACATGCTGAACGACAGGAGCCGGTTCAAGTCCTTCGACAGCTCGTTCAAGCCGGAGAGCCACAGCATGGAGCTGGCCGACGGGAGGCGGACATTCGGGTTGGCGGAAGGCAGAGGAGACGCACAGGTGTGTCTCACTGACAGCGACGGACGAATATGCACAGTGACTCTGAAGAGCGCCCTGTACATCCCTTCGTTCCCACAGGAACTCTTCTCCGTGAAGTGTGCCACTGCACACGGTGCCAAGGTACTTTTCGAAGAAGGTAACAATGTTCTTGTGGCGCCTAATGGTGCAAGGTTTAACATTGATGTGTGTGACAGAATGTACTACTTGCCGACCGAATGTGATGAGAGTGATGTGTGCAATGTTAGCCATGATATCCAAACTTGGCATGAGATAATGGGGCATTGTAATTACGATGACATACTGAAACTGCAAGATGTTACAGTAGGCATGCACATTAAAGGTGCAAAGCGTAAGCCTGACAAAGAATGTCATGTGTGCATAGAGGGGAAGTTTACTCAGTCGAGGAACAGAAATGCAACTGACAAGGTGAAAACACCACTTGAGCTGGTGAATACTGATCTAGCTGGTCCAGTGACCAATGGTTCCATTGATGGGTACAAGTACATGCAATCATTCACTGATGTGTGCACAGGAGTAGTATTCACATACTTTCTCAAAGCAAAGAGTGATGCCGTACAGGCTACTGAAAAGTTTCTGGCCGACGTAGCGCCTTATGGCGATGTGAAATGCATCCGGTCAGACAACGGGACCGAGTACACAAGCAGAGAGTTTAAGACACTCCTGCGAAAGAACAAAATCAGACACGAGACGTCCTGTCCTTACTCCCCACACCAGAACGGCATAGCTGAGAGGGAAGGGCGTACTCTCTTTGAAATGGCAAGGTGTAAACTGATTGACAGCAACTTACCTAAGAGTTTATGGCATTATGCCGTTCAGGAAGCTGCATACACCAGAAACAGATGCTTTAACAAGCACATTGGCACTACACCGTACACAGCACTGACAGGGAAGAAGTGTGATCTAGCCCAGATGCACAAATTCGGGTCCGAGTGTTATGCTTACAAACAAGACAAGGGTAAACTAGATCCCAGGTGTGAGAAGGGGCTCTTTGTAGGGCACGACAAGGGCAGCCCAGCCTATCTAGTTTACTACCCCACTAAGGGAAAAGTGCAGAAGCACAGACTGGTGAAGTTTATTACTAAAACCACATGTGACAATGAGACTCAGACACAGGACTTAGAATTTCACCCTATTGTAAATACTGACAAGACAGACGCACCACAGCCCAGTGCTCAGAGCACAGACACCCAGACTGACAGTCCACAATCCCCAGAGGATGATGGTGAGGAGCACCACATGGTGACACCACAGGCCCCAAGCAGTGGGAGGTACCCCACTAGAGAGCGTAAGCCCCCGAGTTACCTCAGTGCTTACTCTACTCAGGAAGACAGTGATGGTGATGATGATAGTACACTCACCAGTGTCGACTATTGTTACCGAGCAGTGTGTGGC
Source organism: Engraulis encrasicolus (assembly GCF_034702125.1). NCBI lineage: Eukaryota > Metazoa > Chordata > Actinopteri > Clupeiformes > Engraulidae > Engraulis > Engraulis encrasicolus. The sequence goes on from NC_085861.1 coordinate 6,837,256, forward strand.
GTGCCACTGACCTTTAAGCAGGCTATGGCATCACCACAAGCAGGTAAATGGAAGAGGGCAATGGACGAGGAAATGCAGTCACTAGAGGAGAACCAAACCTTTACCCTGACCAAATTGCCAGAGGGCAGAAAGACAGTGGGAGGTAGGTGGGTGTACTCAATTAAACAGGGTGGTGACGGACGTGAGCAGTACAAGGCCAGATTTGTGGCGAAGGGGTATAGCCAGAGAGAGGGGATTGACTATGGTGAGACATTCTCCCCCACAGCAAACATGACGAGTGTGCGTGTACTCATGCAAAAGGCAGCACAAGAGAACTTAGTTCTACACCAAATGGACGTAAAGACAGCATACTTACACGCACCCATTGACCGAGACATTTACATGGAGCAACCTGACGGTTATGAAAAAGTAGGAAACAACCTAGTGTGTAAACTCCAAAAGTCTATTTATGGTTTAAAACAGTCGGGACGCAACTGGAATGAGATGCTGCACCAATGTTTGGTAAATGACAACTTCACACAGAACACAGCAGATCATTGTGTATACACAAAAGAGTCAAAGCAGGCAGGGAAGGTGATAATTGTGTTTTGGGCGGATGATCTTATCATCGCAGCAAGCAACACGAGAAGCCTAGAGCAGGTAAAAGCAATGCTTTCGAGCAGGTTTAAAATGAAAGACCTGGGCAAGTTGAAACACTTCCTAGGCATAGACTTCAGTCAGACTGATGAATGTGTAACCATGTCACAACAGAGGTATACTGAGAGGATTCTCAAGCGTTTTGATATGCAGGATTGCAGAACACGCGAAACACCATGTGAACAAAAGGTTGAATACACTGACGATGCACCCAAGATGACAGATGTAACTAAATACAGGGAAGCTGTAGGTAGTCTGATCTACTTAGCTACTTGTACGAGACCTGATCTTAGTTTTGTGGTTGGTAAGCTTTCACAACACTTTGCAAACCCCACAGAGGAAAACTGGGTGACAGTTAAACATGCACTGCGTTATCTTAAAGGTACGACTGACAAGAAGCTGACTTTTAAGAAAAGCAGCGATGGTTTAGGCCTTCGGGCATACAGTGATGCAGACTGGGGTGCAGACACCAGCGACAGACGGAGCACGTCTGGCTACTGTGTGAGCATGAGTAAAGAGAGCTCACTGGTATCGTGGAGGAGTAAGAAGCAGCCCACAGTAGCATTATCCACATGTGAAGCCGAGTACATGGCTTTAGCTCTCACAATACAGGAGTGTATTTACTTAGAGCAATTACTGAACGGTATGGATTCCTATGAATATGTTCAAACTGTTGTTCATGAGGATAACCAGGGCACCATTGCACTTGTGAAGAATCCTGTGTGCAGACAGAGGTGCAAACACATCGACATCAAGTATCACTTCATAAGGTCAACTGTTAGAGATGAGAAGATGACACTTGTTTACTGTCCAACAGATGAAATGGTAGCAGATGCTATGACCAAGCCTGTCTCAAAGGTGAAATTACAGAAATTTTCAGGATTCATGTTTGGTAGTAGTGTCTGACAATTTGTATATACGTTAAGTACTGTGTGTACTATATAAACTGTTTTTGATTTAATTCTGTGTATATTCTGATTGTTAAAAGCTGTACAGGATACGAGTCACTCATAAGTGGGAGTGTTGACATGTGTGTATGATTGACTGTGTGTATTCTGTACCAGTACTGATCTGTTCCACGCCACAAGGGGGTGTTACCTATTTGATATGAGATGTGTATGATTGGTGACGTCACACCCCCTATATAAATGTATGTTCTGGAATCGATCATTCTCTTGAGTGTGCCCTTGAGTCATGGACCAACCGCTCCTGAGCAGTGTGTTTTATCATACTTTAAAATAAATATGCCTTGAGGCTGACGTGAGGTATTCGTCTTCGACTCTTTCTGAAACCTGCGCATTGGACTTCTGCTGTGGAGTGGTAGCGCTCCTGCTAACATTGCGTTTCGAAGATGTCTTTTTTTTTTTTACATTTTCGGTCGAGATTTCGTCTTCCTCGGTAGGCCTACTAGATGATCGACCAGCTCCTTCGGTAGCTGCTACTTCCGTTTACTCCTCATCTCAGCTGACATAGCAGTTAGCTGATTCGTTCCTTCTGATGACGCTTCAACCGTGGCACCTCTCGAGGCGAAAAGTATTATTACGCCGGCCGAATATCTACATACGCCTCGGAGACAGTAGTTCGTCATTACACGTTGCGAATTTGAATAGCCTTGCAGTGCGGACTATTCCGAACAGAGGTTTTAAATCCTCTATATAAGTCTTTCTTTTTTATGAACTGAATGTCTGTTTGTTCGGAGGCTGTGGAGCGAAGTTCGGTTTCTGAAGCACTTTTCGAGGGTCACCTTCCGGCCTACCAGTGTGTGAGTCGCAAGGCAACTCGGCAGCGGAAGCGAGTGGTCATCTGCTGCTCGCCTCCTGACTGTCCCTGCTCAACTAGACTTCTGCTCCCAAATGTTTGACTTTTAGTCTTAAATAGGCTACAAACACACACATTATTTATTGCAAAATCAGGAACATGCCGTTTCACTGCTGCCAAAGGCTGTTCGAGTTGTGGTTGCATGTTTAGTGAGGAGACCCAGGTGGGTTGGATCGCAGCATGAACTGTTACATTCATAAAGTGAGTTTTGTTGATCAAACTGTCTTACTCTTTGATTTATCAACGTGAATTGATAAATGGAACAACAAAGGCGAGGCGCATAGCTACTTAACGGCAGAAACGTTTTAAAAAATACATTATTTTTATTTATTTTTAATTATTTTAAATAAGTGATCCGTGTGATCCGATTGATCCGTCTAATCCGGGTACCCTCCTTGGAATGATCCAATCAATCCGGACGCCTCAAAGATTCGAGTTAAGCACCTCTAACACACACACACACACACACACACACGTACGCACGCACACACGCAGATACACACACAATCACACACACCTCTTTTGGCTGAGCAACAACACATTCAGAACATTACGCATAATATCCAAGGTCGTATGACATCATCGGAAGGCATGCGCCCCATCAAAGGACATGCCTTCCCTTCAGTTGGCTGTGGCACTGTTGTCTGGGCATTGTGTGTACACCTCTGGTTCTCAACCTTTTTTGAACTTACACCAGCTTGACCTCACCATACTGTAAGCCTTCCAACGCCCACTTGATCTCAGCAGAAGCCTTCCAGCAACCCCCCTTAGTATTAAAAAAATAAAATAGACTAATGCCCCCTAATGTCAACTAAGCACCACCCCCACTCAGCTGTATCATTCTCAACGCCCCCCGTATAGGGTTCCCCAACGACCCCCTTAAGGGGCTGTAGAGCCCCCGTTGAGAAAAACTAGTCTACACTGTATACCTGGCACAGCTGACCACTGGCCCATGGCGATAGCTCTGTGTCCGCATGGTTGTTAGTGAGTGCTGCATGCATGGCAGAGGTCACTCAGCCCCACTTGGCATGGCCCGCTGCTCTAAACTTATGCTACGGTCACACCGCCGGCGTTGAAAGAGCTAAAACGCTGCTGACTCCTGCCTGGAAAGCACAGGTCAGGGGCGTTGAACGAGGCAAAAGATGATTCAACCTGAAGCGTTCGACCAAGAATCTCGACCAACCGAAGCTCGTGTTTAGAAAAATGTGAACATTCCATTGGCTGACGCCTGCCGCCACCGAGCTCATTACATATTTTTACAGTAGATGAGGTTCAAATTTTGACGCCCTCGGCTTTTGACGCTTTTGACTCTGGACACGCTTTGTGGCTTTTAACGCTTCTGCCGCCTGCTCTCCCATACAAAGTCAATTACTTCCGCATCTTTCCACGCGTTCAACGCCGGCGGTGTGACCGCGCGGTTATGAAGAGCAAACAGGACTGGACTGGTTATCTGGCATACAGGGCATTTACCCAGTGGGCCGACAGTACTCACACTACATTACATTATTACATTACATTGCACTGCACTTAGCTGACGATTTATTCAAAGCGACTTACAGTTATTATTTTTCAGGGTATTGGTTACAGTCCCTGGAGCGATATGGGGTTAGGTGCCTTGCTCAAGGGCACTTCAGCCATGGATGGAGATGTAGGGAGAGGTCAGGGGGGATTCGAGCTTGCAACCCTAGATTGAAAGACCAACTCTCTAACCACTAGGCTACGGCTGGGCTGCCCCACTGTTCACTGTTCACTACTCACTGTTTATCGTTTCTCTTTCTTTCCTGAGAGACCAGCCCTCAATTATGACGGAGTAACCCATTAGTCTATCTACTTATGGTAGGCTACATGTAATATAGACAGTGCACTGAGCAAATCACAATTTTGAAGAAAAGCAAGGGGCTGGCCCTGCCGTGGCCTAACGGTAGGGCACTGGGTTATTACTATACTACGCCGGCGACCCAGGTTCCATTCTGGCTCGGGTCATTTGCCGATCCTCCCCCACCTCTCTCTCCCCCACTCACTTCTTCCTGTCACCATCTCCAACTGTCCTATCAAATAAAGGCAAAAAAACCTTAAAAAATGTATATATAGGCGGGGTGCTGTGGCGCAGCGCGCTAAGGCCTCCACATTTGGACTTGCACACCCATGGGGACCCCAGTTCGAGTCTGGACTGGGTCATTTCCCAATCCTCCCCCATCTCTCTCACCCACTTATTTCCTGTCAGCATCTCATACTATCCTGTCAATAAAGGTATAAAAAGCCCCTAAAAAATATTAATAATAGTAAACAAAATATATATTTATATATATATATATATAAAAGAAAAGCAAGGGGCTGCTGGGCTATGCCAGAAAAGCCCTGGTCATTTTGCGGTCCCAGCCCAGCATTGAGTGCTGCTCCATCGCACCATCCGGAAAAGGAAAGCAATGAAGTGGAAGGGTGCAGAGCCAGATTAAGACGGCCAAGGGGCCCCTAGGATACATGTTGCTGAATCCGCCCCCCCTCCCCCGGAAGGCAAATTTCATTACGAAGTTACATAGACAGTGTCATAACTACACGCTAGGAATTAAGGATAATATGTAGTCCTAACAAGGGGCCCCTAGGATACATGTTGCTGAATCCGCCCCCCCTCCCCCGGAAGGCAAATTTCATTACGAAGTTACATAGACAGTGTCATAACTACACGCTAGGAATTAAGGATAATGTGTAGTCCTAACAAGGGGCCCCTAGGATACATGTTGCTGAATCCGCCCCCCCTCCCCCTAGGATACATGTTGCTGAATCCGCCCCCCCTCCCCCGGAAGGCAAATTTCATTACGAAGTTACATAGACAGTGTCATAACTACACGCTAGGAATTAAGGATAATATGTAGTCCTAACAAGGGGCCCCTAGGATACATGTTGCTGAATCCGCCCCCCCTCCCCAGAAGGCAAATTTCATTACGAAGTTACATAGACAGTGTCATAACTACACGCTAGGAATTAAGGATAATATGTAGTCCTAACAAGGGGCCCCTAGGATACATGTTGCTGAATCCGCCCCCCCTCCCCCGGAAGGCAAATTTCATTACGAAGTTACATAGACAGTGTCATAACTACACACTAGGAATTAAGGATAATGTGTAGTCCTAACAAGGGGCCCCTAGGATACATGTTGCTGAATCCGCCCCCCCTCCCCCGGAAGGCAAATTTCATTACGAAGTTACATAGACAGTGTCATAACTACACACTAGGAATTAAGGATAATGTGTAGTCCTAACAAGGGGCCCCTAGGATACATGTTGCTGAATCCGCCCCCCCTCCCCCGGAAGGCAAATTTCATTACGAAGTTACATAGACAGTGTCATAACTACACACTAGGAATTAAGGATAATGTGTAGTCCTAACAAGGGGCCCCTAGGATACATGTTGCTGAATCCGCCCCCCCTCCCCCGGAAGGCAAATTTCATTACGAAGTTACATAGACAGTGTCATAACTACACACTAGGAATTAAGGATAATGTGTAGTCCTAACAAGGGGCCCCTAGGATACATGTTGCTGTGGGGGGCCTCCCCTTGGAGCGCATATTTCACAACGAAGTTACATAGACAGTGTCATAACTACAAGCTAGGAATTAAGGATAACGCATCGTCCAGCTGTGGTTTTAAGATTTAAAACTGTACTCGACATTACAGGTTCATTTTGCAATATTGCATCTTGTCACAATTCTGATTTTTGTTTTACTTATGGCCAATCAGGGCCCCCCTGTCGGGGGGGCGTGGGGGGGCTCCTAGGCTGCAACCATATCTAGGCAGTGTGTTAATCTGGCCCTGGAGAGGGGGGCGGGGGGGGGGGGGGGGAGTTAGGGGGCGTCTGAAGGGGATGGGAGGGGGGTTGGGGGGCGTCCAAAGCGAAGGGTATGGCAGGGGATCAGACTTGGGCTGGGGCACGTACACCGCTTCCTTTTTGAGTGAAGGCTTCTCTTCGACAGCTGCGGAGTAAACCAGTAAACAACAGCATCAAGTTTCTACTGAGAGGAGAGGAGAGGAGAGGAGAGCAGAGGAGAGGAGAGGAGAGGAGAGGAGAGGGCTGCCCACTTGCTGAAATACATCCCTGGCATTGCGAGCCACCAATACCCCCCTTGCCAAACATAACCAGCGCCCCCCATCCACCCACCCTCGGCCTACTCTGAGCACATGTTGAACTGCATGTATCCTGATCTTTGTAGGTCTCCGGCAATGGAATGGAATCGTACAAGTAACTTTTTAACTGTTTGTCTGTGGTTTTACTGTTGTCTCCCTTAACAATGGTGTCACCACAGGGACTGTGGCCTTATGACCTTGTAATCCAGTGTTTCCCAAACTTTTTCAGCTGGGACCCCTTTTGGACTTAAAAATATTTTCGCGACCCCCCCACCTATCGTAGTCTTAGCCTAGTAATGGATTTCCAGCAATATTAGCAGACAAACTATTAATGGAAAATATTGATTAAAATGTCCCCTGATATTGCTAGAAATCCACAGGACAGCAAACACATCTATTAACCATGCAAGTGAATACAAGTCCCTTTTCTCGGCGACCTCCCTTCAGTACCTCCGCGACCCCCCCTCGGGGTCCCGGCCCCCAGTTTGGGAACGACTGTTGTAATCTATTTTACACTGGCAGAGCTGGAGCAACTGTACAGCAGACATTTGGGGAGCATGCTGTACATACTGTGTCTGACAATCGATTGGCAGTGGGTTGAAGTTTTAACAACATGATGGCACATACTCAATGTCTTATGAAATGAAATCTGTCCATTGTCGTCATCAATTGCCTTTTGTCCATCCCTCCCCTAGTAACAATTGAATCCATGAGCTTGCTGATACAAGTCCAACATTTTTTTGTAAATGTCCAGATTTTTAAATTTGGCAACATTTGATTTTTAACATTGACATTAAAAAAATCTTATATTATTATAATTAAGAAGCTTTTGTTTTCTGACTTCAAGAAAAATCTAAATAAAAAATGTAATGTTCAAACTGCAAATTAAAAAAACATAGGCCTATGTTCAAAATGTGAAAATGTGGACTTGGATGGTTCTTCGTCTCAGGGCTTCAATTGTCATTTGCTAGAAGATGAAGCAACATCATTATTAATGTGGAAAAAGAAACCATTTCAATTCATTATCAAACACTGCAAGTAAACTAAACTTAAAACAAAGAACGTCTATCAGAGTACTTGTTTGTCAATGTTTTTACACTGTTTGACTCTTAACTTAGCCGTGTTTTTTTGTTAAGAATATTGTCTCTTTCAGCTTGTGTGTCATTTAGGAGAAAAGCATCTGCTAGGAGCTCCCTGTAAACCTGTCACCAGGGAAGCTGACAAGGGGGGGTCGCGCGCAAAGGGAACAGTTGTCCCAGGCCCAGGGAAAGAGGGGGCCCAGAAATTGGGTTCTCATTACATTGAATGTATTGGTCGAAGGGCCCTCTCAAATGACTTTGTCCTGGGCCTGGTAAAAGCAGCCCTGTGAGCCTGTCACTGTAGCTCAAGGTGAAGTTGGGCACTGTGATCTTGTGCACTCTGTCGAACACTTGACGTCACACTAACATACTGTAAGTGCAACTCAATGTCACCCTGCTGTCACAATAGTGCAGCCAAGTGAGTCATGCTGTCGTTTCCTACAGTACTAGCGATTCGAATCAGGACACTTTGACACCAGATCTCTAGCCAGGTAACTGTCACGTCTGAGGTGTCTCCACGCACGTGTACACGTACTGTATTATATGTCTCACTCCAACACTGATGTTGCTTGTGTGCTATTTTCTGGGAAAATGATTTCACGTTTGCCTTGCCTCTGCTACACAGTCTGAAAGAGAGGCAACAGAGGAAAAAGGCGACAGAGGAAAGAGGCGACTTAAACATGAGCAATGTTTTATTTTCAGTCAAGTCAAGCCCATGGGGCTTATGAAGATAAAAAAATGAAATATGCTGTTATAAATACAAATGTATGAGAATATTCATATAAACAAATAAATATCTATTAATTCTTGATATTAATAATCATTGTAGCCTATGCAACACAATAAGTTGTTTCAGCTATAAGCAAACATTCTCCAATAAAGAGTTCTATTCAAATGCAAAAAACATTCAGCTTTGTTTTACACAACTAAATGGTAAGAACAACCTGCAATTTGATACAAAGAACTAAAAACATTGCATAGCAATTTCTTCAAATTAAATAAGGTGCACATATCCTCTCTGTCTGGTGGGCCTCTAAAAGTTGTGGAGTTTTAAGTCTAAGCAAAAACTGTGAGCATCTAAATCTTCTCGTCTTATGGAATGGCTGCCTGAACTCCACATAGGATGACTGTGGGACAACGGCTGGTAGGTTGTGGCGCATGGGCGACCTTCACAGCAGAAATGCAGCCCCCTTTAAATCCAGCTAAAAATATCCATGGTAGATAGATATACACGATAGGAATACAAATGTGGTGAGAGCCCCAATGTTCCCAAATCTACTAGTCCGCGTCTCTAACAGTCTTTGCCTTGTAGGTCGTTCTTGTGTTCTCTTCTCTTCTCCTTCTCTATCCTCCTCTTCTCATCAATGCTGATCACACTCTTCACTTAGACCTTCTTCTCCACCAAGTCGACAGATTTGCAAAAGTGCAAAATAAAAAAATCATCTCATCTCTCCACCGGCCATTTAGGAAGAGAACTGAAACTGGATGCCATCATCCACCTAGAGAATGAAAAAAAAACAGAAGAAGAAACAAAAACATTAATAAGTGAGAGAACAAAAACGTGTGAAAATAATTCCTCTTCACCCCCTCGTCACAACGTGTGTGTGTGTGAGAGTCCTCCAATGGTGACTACCCAACTGGGTATGTGTGACTCCTCCCACGGAGCCTACCTCAGTATAAGTGTGTCCTAATGGGCATATTGAAGGCGTTGGATCACTGCAGTGGTGTGTTTAATGTGTGTGTGTGTGTGTGTGTGTGTGTGTGTGTGTGTGCGTGTGTGTGTGTGTGTGTGCGCGTGTACCCAATGTGCCATCCTGCCCCCGCGGTGCCTACCTCAGTATAAGCAGGTGGAGCGCGCACGTAGATGATGCCGTCCTCGTCCTCGTCCCCGTGGCGGCTGAGGAGGGGCGTGTGGACGTTGGCGTCCAGGTGATGGAAAGGCATCTCGCTGTAGCTGGGGGGCAGGGAGAGCGTGGTGAGGCGGGAGGCGAAGCTGCCCCCGGCCGCGCTCAGCATGGCGCTGCTCTGCTCGCTGCACATGCTGCTGGTGCGGCTGCCGAAGGCGTTGTAGGGCACGGTGCCGATCACCAGCGGCAGCTCCAGGATCAGCTTCTCACTGCCGGGGATGTGGACGTAGACCTGGAGAGAGAGAGAGAGAAAGAGAGAGAGAGGGAGAGAGAGAGAAAGAGAGAGAGAGGGAGAGAGAGAAAGGGAGGGAGATGTTATTCACTTGACCATTACAGATTCATTATTTTTTGGTACTTTCTATTTTACGTTTCAGCTCTGTACCACTGTGAGCCAAGCATGTCATGTCATGTCATATCATGCTACGACCTCTAGGAGGCGCCACCCATGGATGGATGGATGGATGTGGGTGGTGCACTGCACTGCACTGCACTGCGCATCCACGTACCATGAGGAAGTAGTCCACGTGGATGATGTTGCAGCCCAGGACGGTGGGCTTCAGCTTGGGCACACGGATGGTCTTGCCCTGCCAGATGTCGCACATGCCCGAGATGATGTGGTTGCCGCGCACGGCGCACAGCTTCTCCCGGATGGTCTTGGTGCGCCCGTTGGCCTGGAAGATGTGCTTGGCGATGATGGCCGCCTTGGGTACCACGATGCGGGAGCACGTGTTCTCGAACTTGGCGTTGATGCTGATCTCCTCGCCCTCGCAGTAGCCCTTGCGCTCGATCTTGGCCTGGATGGAGACGCTGCCGTCGGGGATGAACATACAGGTCACTTTCTTGTCCTTTGTCCCGCCGACAGGGGCCTGCAAGACATTGAAAGTGCACTTTTTAATGTTGATGCTGAGGTGATCAAATCACTTCATATTAAACCCTAAAGCTATCGTGATCATCTGTGCGTTTAAAAGACCACAGTGTGAAAAGCTCTTTATTTTATTATTTAGTTTTGATTGCTTGGTTAACTGACTTACCATCAGGTCAGGGGTGTTCACATCAATGGGCTCTTCAACTTCAAAGAATTTCTTGCACTCCACAGTTGGATGACAGGGCTTCTCCATCAAGGCCTTGACGTAGTAATGCACATGGCCAAACTTCCCATCATAGGAGGACACCAGCTGTCTGAAATGAGCAATTGCACAGTTCACGACTTTGGCACGACTTTGGAGGGTTGCATTGAAAACGGCAACCAGTTGTGTGTTTTAAAGGATGCTATTACGGGACACATACCCATGCTGAGGGAGTTCAAATCCAAACATGTATTCGTATCTGTTCCCGGGCAGAAGTGTCACGCAACCATCTGAATCTAAAAAGAAAGGCAAAAGTTGGAATAAAAAACACTGCTGCTTACTTCTCGTTGTGTTATTATTTTATAAATTATTATTATTATTATTATTATTATTATTATTATTATTATTATTATTATTATTAATGAATTGAGATTTCAATGGATAACAATAACCATTCTTTCGGGCTTTACCTGTGAGTTCTTGATCCAGATGGACAACGTCTGCATATTTCAAATAGTCGATCTCATCGCGACATTTCTGCTTGCCTTTTGAATATTGCACCTGGGCGCATCCGATTCCATAAACTTTCATTGCTGAGACTTTTGTCGGCTCAGACACCTCCACGATAATTTTCCCAGCCACTTTGTCTCCACTGCAGTAGAAGAGCTTGCTTGGATCATTGAACAAGATCTCGAAGGTCTTGGGCTTCTTTGACAGGATCACCATGACTGCGTTTGGGAATGAAAAACTCCGATTTAATCAGGTAAGCTATTTAGGTGGTAAAACCTAGCTCGCTAGTCTCGCCGTCAGACTGATGAGGCTATCAGTTAATTAGGCCTAGTTAATTGGCTTCTTTGTTTTTTTTAAGGTCTATACTCTGTAAGTGTCTGTGAATACAGTCATAACACAGAGAGGCGGCCGGCCCGTTATATACCCACGCACTAACCACAGACTTGAGGTGTCATAACTGCGGATTGTCAACATGAGGGTCTCTCATGCACAGAATTAACTACCTCGTGGACACTGCTCCGATTGGTCAAACACGGAGTTTACTTGGTGAGTAACCAATTGAAGTGTGGGTTCAGCGCGTGGCAACCTCATGGGTGCCATGAGGCTTGTGCTGGGAAGCAAGCCCCCGTAGAAGGCGAACCTATCAAAGCGCCGGTGTCGCTGTTGACTCAGAAACTCTCAAGCGGGGGCCATGTGTCACTGAACTTTGACAAGCTTCTTGCAGCTTCTATTGCATGTCAGCACCAAAACATTCCAAAACATGTGTGGTATTGTATATTTATATCACAATGCTCGATTGCCTGGACTGTTGGTAATTTCCATGCGCCATGTAGTGCGCGTAATGCATGATGTGTAGTGCGCTTAATGCACATAATGTGATCACATTTTTGTAACTTCTGCAACCTACCTGAACTTGACCATGAACATGGCAGAATTGAGAATGGAATGCACGAAGGCACGAATGCACGAACGGCAGGCCAACTTGTCATTTTCAACGATCCAACAACAATACACATCATGCATGTAGAGCACCTCTATTTCACATGAGAAAAAAAACGGACCACCGCCAAAGGTGCCCTATTAGATCCGGTTACATAATAACATCGGCAACAACAAACTAAAGAGAGACTGGAGTTGGCGTTGGAGATCGGCTGCTCTGCCATCTGCTGATGGGGTATGGGTCCTCATGCAGATTGACGCTGTAGCCCATTGCAGGCTTGCATTGAAAAGTCGTAAGACGACAGAAGCAACATTATGATGCAACAATGTAAAAAATATAATTTATGTAGTATTGAGAGTAGATTGCAGATCGAATTTGTTCCTCATCACGTGAGATGGGATCAGGGCTCTAAATTAACTTTTTTTTTCACCAGCCAAATTGGCCAGTGGAGATGAATCTTGCTAGCCAAGCACACACTCACAAATAGGTCAGAATGGCTAGTAAGTGGGTCTTTTCTGCCAGCCAAACTGAACTTTCACCTGCATTTGGCCATTGGCTGGTGTTAATTTAGAGCCCTGGTTGGATGGGATGCTGTAGAAGTCTCTTGTGGATTTCAGAAACCGTGAATTTGTGGATAAATCACGCCACCCTGTGGCCAGAATAGGTACGATGAAAAAGACTACATGATCACTCAAACAGCTCAAATGCATTGCAGCAAAGTTAAGTAAGAAGTCTCTATCAGCGTCGTTTCAGCCATCTAAATTTGATAATATTTTGATACGTTGTCAGTTTATTGTATTGTTCTTTTAATTGTATGGCATTGGATTTGTTCCTATCCACACAGTATGCATAGATAGAGCATGCCTTACACTGCCCTCACTGTATAGGATTCTGCACCATGGACTCAAGTAGACAGATTTGTGATGATACCTGCACTATACATAGGCCTGTTGTTTTATACACAAGCATCCTGTGAAGTACTGGTCTTAATAAATACCTACATCATGTGGGCAGTCATGGGTAAGCGGTTAGGGTGTTAAACCGATTCCCGACCTACCAGGGAGTAATTAACCAGTGCTCTCCCCCATCCCACGACTGAGGTACCCTGAGCATGGTACTGTCCCGCTGCACTGCTCCCTTGGGGTGCCATTGAGGGTTGCTCCCATGCATGGTCTGAGGCATAAATGCAATTTTGTTGTGTGTGCAGTGTGTAGGCGTTCACTTGTGTCCTGTGGAGTACTGTGTGGAGTACTGTGTCACAATGTCAACGGAAGTCGGAGTTTCCCATTTGGACTTTCACTTTCTTTCTTTTCATCATGTACCTGGGTCATGTGTCAGGGAGACTTCATTCTTTTCTCAGGAGACACTGAGACAAGAGGTCAGACACAGGGCCGTAACCAGACATTTTCAAATACCGAGATCAAATACTGCGTGCTGTACTGCATACTGTACATTTAGAATGCTTCAAACATGCTAACTCTTATGTTTGTTGTCATTAATTACTGCCTCGAGGATAAATGGGGGCTTATTTTACACCTCCGCTTGAGTTAAAATATTGAGTTCTACCTTTCTGCTGTACTGTACTTCTAGTCATTCTCTGAGTATGGCAGTGCAAATTTTACCTCCAAGCTAGCAGTTCACATTGAATTCTATGAGACCAGCTGGTGGCTAGCTGGTCTCATAGGATTCAATGTTAACTGCTAGCTTGGAGGTAATATTTGCACCTGTGCACCGCCATACTGAGAGAATGGTTGGAAGTATAGGAGAAAGGTAAAACCCAATCATTTAACTCAAAGAGAGGTGCAAAATAAGCTCATTTCCAAATATGGCACAGTAACACTTTAACGTCCTGTTATGCTCTGGCATGCCAGGCTACTGGTATGTCTGGGACATAGAGGTAGAAAATAACACTAGAGAGGACCCCGCCCCCCTTTTTACGGCAATCTGTATCGGCCATTATCTGTAGGTAGATCAGACAAATGGAAATTAACGGAGAACGAGGCTCACCTCTGTCAAAAATGGCTTAATCATGTGAAAATGTCCATCAACACACTATACAAGGACAGTAGTTGAAGTGTGTTGCTAGCTATGTCCATAAAATATATTATTTGCTTTTTAAATGTATTTTATTGACTCATATGATTTAAGTAGATATTTAGCCTGACATTTCAAATCCGGTCTTTGATTAATGTGTTACTTCATATTCACACAGTTTTAGTCAAAAAATTGACAGGGGTGGGCGTTTTCTCCATTGACTTGCATTGCCTACACTACCTACGGAAGTTGGGAAGCTCCAGCTACCATTTTCCAGTGCTGTCGCAAATTGCTGTGTCCTCTCTAGTGTTATTTTCTACCTCTATGGTCTGGGAAATCACCAGCTAATGCAGTGGTTCCCAAACTGGGGGCCAGGACCCCTGGGGGTTCGCGGTAGCCAGGCCGCACCCTCCTAGTGACGCAACACCTTCAGCGTTGCTTCTAGTCAGGCCAAGCGCAATACAAATATAGTTTCTGAGCTCCCGGAAAAACGGGAACTCATACCACTTTGGCACTTTAGAAGCAAACAGCCAATAGCAAACTAAGGGAGGCCCTTATATTAGAGATTTGAAAGTCGATGATAATCAGGCTAGGGTTGCGGAGGTACTGAAGGGGGGTCGCGGACAAAAGGAACATTGCATAAAAATGGAAATCCACAGGTTAACAGCTAACAGCTAACATAATGCCATACATATAGTTAGTATAGTAACTGTATTCACTTGTACGGTTAATAGATGTATTTGCTGTCCTGTGGATTTTAGGGATGGTACAAACCACACCGAAACCCGAAACCGTACAATTCACACACCATACCGAACCGTGAAATGTAGTCCGTGGCAAACTGCAATTCATGTACTGCCCAGAAAAATATGTAAAACAGAGATTCTAGGAGTATCTTATCCAGTCTCTCTGATTAACACATTGGCATATAAGACCAATCAGAGGATGACACAATTAAAATCACACCATTTTCACATTATAAGCCTACACAAACCATATATAGGCTATTTAGTGATAAGTGTGATTCTATTAGCCACTTGAAAGAGGGCATTTGGAACGGTCAGACAGCGTGGCATATCGTTTAATATTCCCAGTGCACCATTTATCATGAACTAAAAAAAAAAAACATAGAGAACCGAAAACCGTGACCTTGATACTGTGATATGAACCGAACCGTGAATTTTGTGAACCGTTCCACCCCTAGTGGATTTCTAGCAATATAAACAGACAAACTGTTAATGGAAAATCTCATAATATTAATGGACAAAAAAGTTCCCCAGGCAATGCGTCTTCCATGGTGTGATTGGAGCCTTGCCAGCCTTTTCCCCAATTCATTTAATTCCTAAATCATTGAATCTGAAATTACCAACCAATAGATTAGATATGAATTATAGTAGCCTCTTAAAGGGACACTGTGCAGGAAATGGTCAAAAAAGGTACTGCAACTATGCTGCTCATTGAAACTGGGCTGCCTATTGCCAAATTTGATCTTTACATGAAAATTTACTAAATAATAAACAAATATTTTCTAGCATGGTCCAAGTACAGTCATTTTTGCAGCTAAAAATGGCTATGGAGAAGATCCCCCTTTTCATGTATGAAAAGTGCAATTTTTCCAGTCATAATGAATACTTAGAATTTGATGCTGGTGGTAAGTATTCATGAAAAAGGTAACATTAGTGAATGGGCAGCATGAATTCTGGAAATAAACAACTAAAAATCTCACACAGTGTCCCTTTAATGCACGCCATACCTCCTGTGGCACGGTGTAATAGACATTGGAAGTTAACTACTGTAGTACTACACTACTATGACAGTGCACGGGGCCTTTAGTATTACATTATGACTTGGTCATTGCCATCCTGGTAACAGCTAATTTATAATGCTGTGTCTTAAGGGGTTAAAGCCATGTGACATTCTGCAGAAATTTGCAGAATAAGGTCATGTGTCGTCGTCGTTTTGCAGAAATTCTACCCAGCAGCACGCATGGTGAGGAGGCGTCCCTGTCCTTTGCCACCCTAGCACCGTGCCGTGTGATCTTGGATTCTCCCTCTGCCCTGTGCCATGTGATCTTGAAGAGGTAGCCATGTGCCACCCTGTGCTGCGCTGCGCTGCGCTGCGCCGTGCCTGACTGCCGTGTGATCTCGGGTTCTCCCCCTGGCGCTGCGACAGCTGCGTGACAGGAGCTGACAGCTCAACAGGCAGGGCTGCACTGGGGACCACACACCACCCGCGCGGGGCATTTGCTTTTTGGTGTGGCATAGAGACCAGCACCTCACCCCTCACCCCCATACTGCAATTATGATGGGCCTCTGTCCACTGTATATTAACCCATTGATGCCTGATGTTGCGTTTTGCAACATTGGCCCTGGCGCCTGGAGCTGCATTACGCAACATTCAGGCTCATGAGATTTGGGACAACTTAATTAAAAATCTCTGTTTGCTTGAGATGAATGAACACATTCTAATGAAAGATCGGGGTCAGGGTTTAAATGCAACTTAGTGCATATTGTTATGTGCTTCAGAAGCTGAGATATTCAGGTTTTTATAGACTGAGGGGAGCTTTTCTTAAAAAGGGCTCAGGCATTCAGCACCCTTTTTTGCAGGTGCCTTAGGCGTCAATGGGTTAAGGATGCACTGATGTGCCACCCCCTTTACATTGCAGAGCGGTCTCCAAGGGAAAAATCGAAACAAACAAACAATAAAACACAAACTGCGGCCCCTGATGACTGTCAGGCTGGCCCACCAGGAAAATGCCCTTTATGCCAGATGACCAGTCCAACCCTGTCAACAGGTGGCTTTACACGCCACATGCAACTCTCCGCTCACCAAGTAGCTCCTTGGCTGCAGATCAGCCTAACTGTTTTAGCAAGACGAGTTCAGATGCAAAAGCCCCTAACTCCATTTCTGAAGACCTGCACTTCTATATTTTTAGAGAGCCCCGTTGTTGGTTTGGTTTACATTCATGTACTTGATAATACATGTAAAAAGTTATATTACATACATAAAATAAAAAATATGCAATTTTGATAGCTTTGTATTAAATAAAAATGAATTAAGATTATTTTCTGAAAAGGCACTTAGGGGGTTTTGCATCTGAACTCTTCCAAGTATAGTAGGCTACTCAAGCACCATATTCACAAACATTTTGTGCAGCTAAAAGGTTTTGATAGGATGTGATAAATTAGAGGGATATTTTTTGCAATTGCGATCATGTTTTGTCCTCTTCATAGCACTACCAAGTTAGCCTGATTATCATCGCCTTTCAAATCTATTCGAGACTTGGTCTGACCAAGAGAATTACAATTAACATTTACCAAACGGCATGGTTGACCAGCTTCCCTTGGTTTGCTAATGGTTGTTTGATTCCCGACAAAGTGGGAGGAGTTCCTGATTTTTCAGGAGCTCAGAAAGTACTTGCATCGCTCTTGACCTGACAAGGAGCAACGCTGAAGGTGTTGCGTCACTAGGAGGGCACGGCCTGGCAACTACCAAGTAGCTATTATTCATTGAATGATCCAGCGTTCCATCAGAAATGGATTTAGAAATCAATTCAGAGAAGGCAAAATGTTGTGCTTTGACACGTATGTTCTCTTTTTATTAGCTTACTTACAACACACAATATATTGTTGTTTAGACCTTTCAACACTAGAAATGTTCTCCAACAAGATAGGCAACAATAACATTGTTACCATACTGTAATACTGTTTCAATATATTTCATTCCCGTAGATTTGTACCCAATAAATATAAAGTAATTTATTAATTTAACTGCAAATATTTTTCGCCAGTCCCACAGTTTTGGGGAAAAGGTTCGTAGTACCAACAAGTACCTTGTGTTTTCTCATTAAAAAAACACAATACATAAAACATCATATAAAAGCAACACAAGTTCTTTGGTTGAGGTAACAGTGCCAGACTGTGTCCATCTCTTTCTTATGCATGCATGTCATGTTCTTTGTACCACAATTACATTTTTTCCACTGGATTGACGAAGAAGGTAAAAATAGAAATAAGTTAAGAGTTTCGTAAAAGATGTCTCTATCGTCAACCCACTATGCTACACACTATTATAGATATACTATAGCCCTATCAGGCTTGTACGAAATTCCGAATTGAATGAATTTGAATTCAAGGTAATGCCATAATACGAACACTAGGTGGTGTCATTACCTTGAATTTCTTTGAATTTAAGCTACACCACCCATTGAGAGTACATAGAACAGTGTTCATATTATGGCATTACTTTGAATTCAAATTCATTCAATTCGGAATTTCGTAGAAGCCTGAGCCCTATTCACATTCTCTAATATAGTCCCAGCATGAAGGTTTTGTTAAATTAATGTATAAATACTAAAGGTTATTTTCTATTTGGTGCGAAATGTGCTTCCCCTCACCTCAGAGGTGGTGTAAGCAGCAACACCAGAGTAAAATCCTCTGACTTGGTCGATGACTTAAAGTACTTCGAGCTAATTTTAAACCCACACTCTGTGAAATATTATATTCTATGCTCTATTGCTTATAGTAGACTAAACTTCATTTATTTACTAAGGAGTTTAATCAATTCATATACTGTGTAAAATACTGTGTATTATACAACTAATTGAACTGGGTTTGCCTACTAATTCATAGTTTTTCAACAGTAATGCAATATTCAGCTTTAAACATATTCCCTAACTAACGCAGTAGTCTTCTTGGTGTGGTGACATTTGGGGGTGCTGTGGTCAAACCTCCACTTTGCTCCCGAAGCAACACCAACACCCAGCACACAATCCAGTTGGCACATACAGTAAACAGGGCTATTTCTCAAAGTGAAGAGTGCAAGCCTAGCTATGACCAAGAAGCTCATTTTTCACGGATTTCACCAAAGAATGTCCAATAATACGTAGTCGTAAGTGTAATTAATAATTGCATACTCCTTGGCGAAATCCTGAAAAATGGATAGGACACTTCACTTTGAAAAAATAGCCCCTATCTTCACAGTACAAACCCTCCAGTGTGGTACACAATAAATATGCACAGTGAATATCGCATTTACAGTATAAACCTCTATACACCTCTATAATATATAAATCTCTGTAATCAGCAGCTCCATAAGTTAAAAAGGGTTTTTTGGGCCCCGCCGTGGCTCTAACGGTAGGGCACTGGGCCGGTGACCCGGGTTTGATTCCGGCCTGGATCCTTTGCCGAACCTTTCTCCATCTCTCTCTGCCCATTCGTTTCCTGTCAAGTCTCTCACTGTCCTATCATAAATAAAAGAATAAAAGATCAAAAAGTATTTAAAAAGGGTTCTTTGGCATGATGGCTGTAGAAAGCTGCCTCCTTCCAGCAATAGGCTGTACAGTCCCTGTACAGTATATCCACGTCCACGTCAAACACCCTGCTCCAGAAAAGCCGCGAGGAGCACATGCGCGAGGGCCGTCACCAGGAGCGCGTGCGCGGGCCGCCACGGGTGTCCGAGCGCAGGCGACGGCGCCGCCGGGGACGCCGACATCAAATGCAGCCTGCTGCCGTCGGCGATCATCCCCCGCGCGTCCTGAAGCGCCACCAGCGCCGAGGCGCTAAAGTTGACGTCCCCCGTGGTCACCAGGTCAAACAGGCAGGCCTGGAAGTACATGTCCTTGGCCGGCAGCATGGCGGAGCAGTGGGCGTAGGCGGCGGTGCCCGGCTGTGGCGGCGGGTGCTCCAAACGCTGGTTGGCGGGGCAACCCCACCGGCACAGCTGCAGGTCCTGCTCGGGGCTGAAGGAGTCCACGATGGGCCGCGGGGCGCGCACGGACACGCTGAGCGAGCGGCCGCTCTGACGCACCACCACGCTCGTGCCGATGTGCGTGGCGTTGATGTGGGCGTGGCGTCCCGGCGCCTCGGTGCTGACCCGCAGGCTGTGGTGGCCGCGCCGCTCGCCGCTGGCCACGGAGCCGTCCACGAACGCCGGCGGCACGTTGTCCAGCTCCGCGTGGTAGATCTGCTGCTCGATGCACTCGCGCCAGTTCTTGAAGATGATGGTGATCTGAATCAGAATTTTGGAAAAAACAAGAGAAATTAGTGAAGAGATCGCAGGAGCCTTTTTTTAAAAGTATTTTTTTTGGGCTTTCATTAGTTTATGATTGGACAGTGAGAGATTGGACGGGAGACGAGTGGGGAGAGATATGGGGAAGGATCGGCAACGGACCCGGGCCAGAATCGAACCCGAGTCGCCGGCGTAGCAGCCCAGTGCCCTACCGTTAGAGCAGTGCCTTGACGCCCCACTCGTGCCCTGCCCACCTCCGTAACCGTGGTGGCACTCGCTCCTGCCAGCATGGGTGAACAGGTACTGGCATGACATCACTACGCAATACACTACATCCGCTCCTCCCGGCACCCCTGCCTCCCCGATGCCCTACTCTTGCCCCACTCGTACCCCACCCCCCTCCCCGATGCCCCACTCGTGCCCCACCTACCTCCGTAAGCGCGGTGGCACTCGCTCCTCCAGGCATGGGTGCGCTGGTGGCACATCCACCCCCCTCCCTCCCCAATGCCCCACTCGTGCCCTTCTCGTGCCCCCACCACCTCCCTCCCCGATGCCCCACTCGTGCCCCACCTACCCTCCCTCACCTCCCCGATGTCCTACTCGTGCCCCCCCCACCTCCCTCCCCGATGCCCCACTCGTGCCCCACTCGTGCCCCACCTACCTCCGTAAGCGCGGTGGCGCTCGCTCCCCCCGGCATAGGTGCGCTGGTGGCCTGCACAGACAGGTACTGGCTGTCGATCAGCGGCCAGGCACCCTTCACCGCGCACGTCTGGAACTCGTCGTGGAAGGTGCGCACGTGCGGGTCCCCGAACACGGCGCAGTGCAGGTACTCGGGCGAGCGGCCCTCGCGCTGCACGTAGCTGCGCTCGTAGAAACAGGCGTCCCTGGGGGGCACCGGGGCCATGGGCAGACGCGGGGGCCGCGCCGTGGGGCCCGTCTTGGGGCAGCCGTGCTGCAAATACATTACAATTACAATTACATTCATAACAATAATAATGTACAGTTCAAAGTTCCATGCACAGCTCCTAGGTGCTGGTAGATGCAGGAATGTTCAATACCTTCAAAAGAAAGAAGTCTACCGCACACATTCTTGACTTTATGCTCGTTTTATTAGAGCGAACAACGCGATTCGCCTCATTGCGTCATCAGGCTCGCTCAGGTATATTGATGATCTTTTGAAACAATAATATTGTATTTTATTGATATATAATGTAATATAATATTATATGTAATACTATATATAATAAATAACAACTAATATTAATCTAATAATTCCCCATCTCTCTCTCCCCAAAACGTTTCCTGTCTCTCTCTACTGTCCTGTCACTAATAAAGTTTAAACAAATCCCAGAAAAAATATATATTAAAAAAAGGAGTTCGAGTTTGAGTCATACCTGCATGAGCAGGTCCTCGATGCCCTGCACGGCCGAGTGGTATGCCAGGTCTCCGCGGCAGGCGCGCGCCGTCCGCCGGGTGCACTGGGCGTAGGAGCGCAGGGCGCTGCAGTAGCCTGCGTTGTATTGGCTACCGCCGCCGCCGCCGATGCCCACGCCACCACCCAGATCCAATGTGGCCGCCACGAACTCCGAGTTGCACTTGAGGATTTTGCACTGCGCCCATACTGTAAAGGGAGGAAATCAATCAATCAATCAATCAATCAATAAATACATACTGTACATACCATGTCTTGACATTAACTTTTTAACCCATTGGCCACTGTGGCTAGTGGTTTTCCCGAGTCACTAGCCATTCAGGTGTTCCACTAGCCACAGATTTTATATCGTTTTGTTTTTTTTCTTTATCATGATAGTGTACGTCTAACCTTAGAGGATGAGGTGCTAAAGCAAGATGAGTGTATAGCTTTCTACATAGAAGTATATCAAGCAAATAGAAACTGAGTTACTGAGCTTTTTCACTTTTTCTTGAACTTAAATACAAACAATTGTGCACAAGGGGCACACAATAGAATAGGCTATGATGCGTATGTCATACCAAGGAATAAGCTGCCAGCCAAATTGGATAGTGACACTGAAAGTATTACTAGCCACAGCCAAGTTTTACCAGCATTTGGCCGGTTGGCTAGTGCCAGTGTCAAGCCCTTATACATACATACATAAATATTTTTGGGGGCTCATAGGATTTTCACACCTGGTCCCCTGTCAGTGAACCAAACTCAGTCCTCTTTACTCAGTTCTCAGTTCTGTTTTTGTTCATATTGTGAGTGTATTAAATAAACAACTCGCTGAACTATCTGGTCCTCTTAGGCTTTTATGGTGTGTCACTCTTCTTTTGTATCACTCTCAGTCCTCTAGAGCCCTCCTTAAGTGATTACAGCTGGTCACAAGTGTAACTTGTGAGAACTCATAAGCGAACCGAACTGAGACTATGTCAACCAAGGTCTCAGTACGATTCGTTTCCGAGGGGTCTGGGTACGCTTTGCAGCGTTCACATATGCGGTGAAAATGCTGAGTCATTTTTCTGAGTTCGCTTAGGTGACTGAAAGGGACCAGGTGTGAAAACGCTGTCAGACGTCAAGTGGCACAATGACATCTGATGTCCATAAATGAATTAGTATTTGGTGCTTGATATGCTGCAATGAATACGCTTCTTAGATTGTCCATGAAAAACAAATTCATACAATAGTGCCACTGGCTGTCGTTGTGCCGCCCTGACGTGTGCTACTGCTGAAACGTCACGCACATAAGTACATACATACATATATATATACATACATACATACATATATACATACATACATACGTATATACATACATACATACATACATACATACATACATACATACATACATACATACATACATACATACATACATACATACATACGTATATACATACATACATACATACATACATACATACATACTGCACAGTGGTTCTCAACCTTTTTTGAACAAATACCCCCTTTGACCTCATCATAAGCCGGACAATGCCCCCATTAGGGTTATAAAATAAAATGGACTAATGGCCCCCAATGTCCATAATGCCCTCCAGCTGTATCCCTGTCAAGCCCAACCACATACTGTACATACGTACAATCAGTCGTATACATCTTAGCTATTAGAAATAGGCATGTTCACACACACAAACAGATTGTATTACTGCAAACAGTAGATCATCATATTCCATAGATACTGCAAACAGGTAATTGTGAACGGTGAATTGTGAACCTTGATTACCTTGTAAGCAGCACAGGTGTGACAGTAGCAGCGCTAACAGGACACTGTGCTTCCATGGGAGCTCTATGATGTAGCTACTGCTTCCCAGCGCCCCCATCCCCTTCCATACAGACGCAGCCTCGCCCGGCTGCCAGTAGACACCTCACACGACCGACCCAAACACTGGCAACAATAACAAACATATGGAGACATACGACGCATCAATTAAAGTTCAAAGTTCAAAGTACTTTATTTGCCATTTGTGCATAAACTAGTAGTCCAAGCACATAGGCAGGCTTGACCCTCTGAGTCAACAAATAGAATTACATAGAAAAATAGGAAGACAAAATACATTAAAAAGTGATACAAATCAAAGTTATCAAAAGAATGATAAAAAAGGTGGATCAATTAGCAACAATTATGAAGCTGGCCACGGCCAGGGGTGGATTGGCCATCTGGCATAGCAGGTATTTTGCGGTGCGCCCCCAAACCCTCGTGGACCTCTATTTTCAGAAATGGGGACCCCAGTTCGAGTCCGGACGGGGTCATTTCCCAATCCTCCCCAATCTCTCTCTCCCACTCACTTCCTGTCAGCATCTCATACTATCCTGTCAATAAATGCATAAAAAGCCCCTAAAAAATATTTTTACATTTCTGAAAATGTACATTTCTGAAAATAGGGACCCACAAGGGTGCGGGGCCCACCGGTGAGTAAGTTCTGCGCCACTAATTATGAAGGGCCCCTTTAACCAGAGAGAGTAGAGAGAGAGAGGTTCCATTGGCCCATTGTTTCCAGGTTCTATTATTGCAAGGGGGAGGGGGGGAAATCCCCCTTTAGGCAGACCTAGGCAGACCTAAGGACTGTTCTATTCAATGCTAGGAGTATTATGACACGGCCCCTTAGGCAGACCGGAACCTGGTCATGTTAGGTGCCCATAGCAACCTATTACATTGGCATATCTCTATATACTGAAAGAATCTCTGCTATTTCTCCCCCAGTCCAGCACTGGCCATGGCTGTGGCTGAAAGGGCTAGGGCTCTGACTGCTACGCCAGAGACGTGGGTTAGATTCCGGCCAGGGGTCGTTTACCGAGCCTCCCCTGTCTCACTTAGCCAGGCTCTCACGCAGACCCTTCGTGCATTTCCGGAAATCTTAGACGAGCCCAAACGGAATCAGAAATTTCACAGCCTGTCTATATACAAGTCAGTGGTTGAAGTTGTACGTGATTTTAAAAAATCCATGTGAATTCTCCAATCAGGTTCGACCTGTTTTGAACACACCCACGCCTTTCCAGAGCTAAGCAATTGACAATGTTCCAGATGGTTGGTAGTAACCATCAAGTGAGAACCAGGTTGTGTCACTCCCGTGTTACTTTCAAGTTCAAGTGTACTTTACTGCCAAAAAAACTATGCAACAAGGTTAGCACAGATGTTTGAAATTGCATTTGACCGGTCTCCAATGTGCAGTTGCTGTAAATTAAACATATAGATTACATCATCGTCACATTACATTGCATTTGGCAGACGCTTTTTAAAACCAAAGCGACGGACAATCAAGGACATAATCATGGCTGACATCATCACTTGTAGAAACAAAGTGCACAGGAAATATACAGAACAACAAGTGCAGATGCTAAGTAGAGATAGTTTTTTAATATATATATATAAGTACATTAACGCACGGTTAAGATAAGACAATGATTTCCTGTCTACTCTAAAACAGTCCAGACAAGCCCCCCCCCCACCCCATAAAAATAAAACAAGATAGAAAAATAACAATTATCAATGTGTCTCTGTATGTCTGTCTAGTTTCCTCAGATCAGTGACAACCGTCCAGCATAGTCCTCCCATAACTACTAGCTAGGCCACTTCCTCCTAGTGACGCAACACCTTCTGAGTTGCTTCTAGTCAGGTCAAGAGCAATGTAAATATCGTTTCTGATCTCCCGAAAAATCAGGAACTCCACGCACTTTGTCCGACACCAGTCAACCAGTAGCAAACCTAGGGAGGCAGGTCAGCCATGCTGTTTGGGAAACGTTAATTGTTATGCTCTTGGTCAGACCAAGTCTCAACGAGATTTGAAAGTCGATGATAATCAGGCTACATAATTACATGACTGGGTGGCTGTTATAGTTTTGTAAGACATGAAAAAAAAAACGTAGCCTACATAAAATATGAACAATAACTGGATTTTTTGGGGGGGGGGAACATTTTAAGCTGTCAGTACAGACACCATCTGTTGTCATATGATCATATGTTTTTATGTTATTACTCTCCCCAAACACAGGTCTGAAATAGTGATTGACATGCCATGACATGACTGCTTGCAGGAGGAGAGAAGTGCCGCTCGTGTCCTGAGGAAGGCCGACATAGTGGAATCTGAGCGTTCTCTGCTGGTATTTCTATTATTGCTATGGTAACCGAGCTTCAGACGGAATGCAGAAGCACCCTCTGGTGCAAGAGCAGTGCGCAATATCAGCGCGTAATCTCCAAATTTTAAAAGTTTATCATTTATCTCGATAAATTCGATATATGCCAAAATCTACTTCGATATGTTTCTCCTTCTCGATATATCTTGAATCTCGATATATTTCCCACCCCTATCCCTAGTGTGCGGCACTTCTCTCCTCCTGCAAGTGTTTTACCGGTTGCCAGCACCTCTTTTTCTGGTGCGCGTTTTGCACCTCCACTTATCATATGACAAGGCTGTAACGATACACTCAACTCACCATTCGGTTTGTATCACGATTCATGACCTACGGTTCGATACCCCTCGATTTTACATTTGCCAACATTATTATCTTTATGAATAAAAACTATGATAGTTCAAAGGTAGAATAGGTTACAATAGGCTACAAATGATTTTTAAAAGTTTCTATATAATAATGATGATGCTTGGAAGCACCATCACTTCATATCATGTGGTTGTTTTCTGGGCAGATGGGTATCAAAACGTTAAAAGGGCGTATCACGATACTGCCTCTTTGTATCACGATACAGTATCGTGACTCTGTGTATCACGATTTCTCGGTTCGATGCAATATCGTTACAGCCCTAAACATGACTGCTTACCTTTATCACTGGATGCAGCTCCCCTGCTATCTTTGACATGTACTCCAATCTGTATATCATGTGGATTCCAACATGGTGTCCATGGTGTGTCTCCTTATGGGTGGCACAGTATTAAACCTGGGGAACAAAGAGAAAAACTGTGAAGGATTATAGTAGCTAGCCGTAACCTGGCCTAATGGTTAAGGAGAGATGGACTTTAGATCAGAGGGTTGCTGGTTTGTATCCTTCCACCCTACCGAACTCCATGGCTGAGGTGCCCTTGAGCAAGACAAATAACCCCAAACTGCTCCAGGGACTGTAACCAATACCATGTAAATAAAATAACTAAGTCATTTTGGATAAAAGTGTCAGCTAAGTGCAATGTAAAAACACAGAGTCAAGGTGACAGTCCAACATTTCTGCAATCAGTATAATACATAGGTGCATGCCATTACAGATTCATAGCAATTCACGTCTCTGTAAGAGCAAAAATGATTAACCATTAAAGACAGTCCTATGCACTAATTATGTAACCAAAAGATGGCTTAAAATCCATTTTAGGTAGAGATTTCACAGCGAGGGCCACTTTGACACAAAGCTGACAGGGCCGACTGCTCAGGTCACAGTAAGCAGCAACTTAGTGCCATCAAAAGATACGAGATACAACAGGTTTTATTGTCAAATACTCGTAAAGGTAAAGAATAACTGCCCGTAAAAAGCTTAGCTTTATTCGCATTTATTACTGTAATGAACTGATCATAACAAAACATTTAGGCTACAAATGTTTGTAAATGAGTAAAAACCAAACTACAACTGCACAGTGGAGAGGGAGCACACTCTACTCTACTCCTAAATCAGAACTAATGGCAAAAAAAACCCTGTTCGCAGCAAGTTTGTAAGAACACTTCCCCATCCCTCTGTTGATTCCGTCCGGGTTTTAAAGGGACACTGGTGCAGGAAATGGTCAAAAAAGGTACTGCAACTATGCTGCTCATTGAAACTGGGCTGCCTATTGCCAAATTTGATCTTTACATGAAAGTTTACTAAATAATTAACAAATATTTTCTAGTATGGTCCAAGTAGAGTCATTTTTGCAGCTAAAAATGGCTATTTTTGGAAATTCAAAATGGCGGACCATGGAGAAGATCCCCCTTTTCATGTATGAAAAGTGCAAATTTTCCAGTCATAATGAATACTTAGAATTTGACGGTGGTGGTAAGTATTCATGAAAAAGGTAACATTAGTGAATGGCATGAATTCTGGAAAAAAACAACTAAAAATCTCACACAGTGTCCCTTTTAAGACCTGATTGTCAATTTTCCTAACTGCAACAGCAACGGCAACAGAGAATCGATTCTTCAGCCCATAGCCTACCGGGAAATCCCTGCCAAATTTGATTTTATTTGTTTTCATTTTGAGGCTACAGCTGGCACACAAAGGCATCAAACAGTGAAGTTCTCTTTAAACTCCATACAATTCCCCAAGGGATGCTGAATCTACACTGGCGGTGTGTTGCAACTTGGACTCTCTCCTCCCTCTGTTGACAGACAGCACAGAGCAAACAGCAGCAAGAGTTAACAAACTAACACAGTTTCTAAAATATCTCCATGTTATTTAGGGTCTGTATATGGACGGTTTAAGTGGCACAGTATTAAAACGTACTGACTGCAATGTACACGACATAGTAAATCACTCTTAAAACTGAAACTACAGTATATGGTTAATGAGAAATGCGAAAGATGGTGGTGGTTTGCTGTGTCCACAGTGTCCAAAACACTAACAATACCTTAGTGTCCATCTATTTCACTCCTAAATCCCGTTGATCCCAGCAGATGTTGGTGCAATAATCTTTTACACATATAATTACAGTTTTTTTTTTTTTTTTTTACATCTGAACAAATCAAAATGGCAACCATGCAAAACAACAACCGTGTCGGCCCATTCAGCCAGTCGAGCGAGCCAAAACACCCAACGCCTGGCTGCCTGGCTGACCTTTCTTCTAGTTTACGGGACCTGTGATCTCCACTAAACGAGGCAAAGTTACTGGAGTTGCAGGGCAGAAATAGCGGGGTCTATATATACACACCCCATTGGTGCTGCACGGTCCCCGGCCGGCCCACCCCAGCCATGTGTCCACCAGCTGAAATAGCCCCTACCCATACCCATACCCAAGGGGGGGGGGTATTGGGGGGCAGGAAGGCAGGTGTCGCGTCGCGTCGTGTCGGAAATACAGAGGAGAGGAGGAAGTTCCAGCATTCACAGATACACACTATCGTATCGTTTACGTTTACCCCACACTACACTATCGTTTACCCCACACTATTCTCCCTACGGTCTCTGGGCGGCCTCTTCTTGTGGAGCTGCAGTGGCAGGGATTCACACTGTGTGTGTCTCAAAAAGGTGTGAGTGTAGTGTAGTGTGTGTGTGTGTGTGTGCGTGTAGTGTAGTGTGTGTTTGTAGTGTGTGTGTGTGTGTGTGTGTGTGTGTAGTGTAGTGCGTGTGTGTGTGTGTGTGTGTGTGTGTGTGTGTGTGTGTGTGTGTGTGTGTGTGTGTGTGTATAGTGTGTGTGTGTCGTATGTGTCTACTGTATGTGTGTGTGTGTGTGTGTGTGTGTGTGTGTGTGTGTGTGTGTGTGTGTGTGTGTGTGTGTGTGTGGTGTGTGTGTGTGTATAGTGTGTGTAGTGTGTGTGTTTGTTTTTGGACATCCCACTCTCTGTATAGCCGGGATTTGGCTCCTTTTGTGGTGCAACCACCATTGTGCTCAGCAGTGTGTGTAGTGATTTGGAATGTGGGCAAATTCTGTTGCAGCTGCACTTTTTCTGGAGAGGTGTGTGTGTGTAGTAGAGTCGGCAGGGCTGGACTGGGACAACCAATCAGGACGGGCATTTTTGGCCAAGACGGGTCCGCCCTAGCCTGGGCGAAAAGCCGACTGTTGACTCAAGTCAATCAGTCTGGCAAAAGCCATGAGGAAGCCGTCTCCGTGGAGGGTGGTAGATGGTCTGATCTTACTCCATCATTTAAATTAATTGGGAGTTCCAAACTCAAATTAAAACCCATATTGTGCTTTATTAGCATGCCTGTTACGATATAGCGCCGCAAAAGCATACAAATAACAAAACGAAAGTGTGAATAAAGTTACCTTAGCCAATCATTAACGGAGCTTGCGGCTGAGTTCTGCGTCACGACTCTCAACTGTTTGCTGATTGGCTAAACACTGAGAGAACCGAGCTCGAGGCTTTTGCCAGACGATGTGCGGAGCCAAAATGTTTGGGTGGAGTACATAGGATGGCGTCGCGAGGCTAGGTCCGCCCGGCATTGAGAGAGAGAAAATGACAATGTGACAATATTTTTCTGTCATCTATTACAAGCTATTTTGACCTTCAACAGGCAAACAACTTAAAGAAACTCCTGCACACTGACCATTTCGCTGTTCTTTCTTTAATAAACGACCTTTCGACCGAAACGTCGTTTATTAAAGAAAGAACAGCGAAATGGTCAGTGTGTGGGAGTTTTTTTAAGTTGTTTGCTGAGTGACCCATGGGCCATCTCCGACGCACCTGCCAGTTGAGGTGTGCGGAAAAAAAAATCGAAGTTTGACCTTCAACAGGCAAAATGGCTATTTAAATCGTCACCCCCCCCCCCCAGTGTAGTGGTATCCCATCATGCTCATGC
Organism: Engraulis encrasicolus; assembly: GCF_034702125.1. Lineage (NCBI taxonomy): Eukaryota > Metazoa > Chordata > Actinopteri > Clupeiformes > Engraulidae > Engraulis > Engraulis encrasicolus. Next base: position 6,867,277 of record NC_085861.1, read on the forward strand.
TGCTACAACTGACCTGGGGGTACCAGGCCAAAATCATCAGCAGTCCACCAGGCAAATGCCCTGTATGCCTTATGGCCAAGCCAGCTATGGTAGTAAGCAAAGCAAAGGCCATCCCATCCAACCTCACCCCACCCCACCCCACTCCCTTCAGTTAGCCCCAACTCAGCACAGCAGCTCTCATGGCACAAAAGTCCAGGCCACAGAAATAAACTCAAATAAATACAGACACTTGTCATTCAAACATCAAAAAGTGTAAGCAGATATGACGATACACATGCACCTGTATCTCTCTCGTCACATACTCCTAATCACACTTCACTCTCTCTTCTTTCCTCCTACTGTAAAGTAACATAACAGTTTTAATAAAAGTCTTATATGGCGACACACATGCATTGTACAGCACTCACATCCATCATAGTGTTGCCTTCTTCAAAAACAAAACAGAAAGCATTTGATATTTAATCATGATGTCAAGCACACATGGAATTATTGAAGTGGTGGCGGTATTGGTAAATGAAACATCCATTGGTACACAAAGAATACTGACTTGGTCTGATTCTGAAGGCAACTCATGGATATGTGATAACTTGATATAAGTTAATTAAATGTTCAATTCAAATAGGCCTATAGGCGATTTTATTGTAAATTATTGATTTGACACCCACAAGGAAAATAAATAGGATAGGCCTAAGCTTAAGTTACTTGATAGCAAGCCCAACAACATCAAATGACTGTGCCAACACATCACACGGTGCATGATAGTATACAATAACCTTTAGGACATGGGCAGATATTTATCTGAATAATAAACCAACACTGCCCAAAACCAGCAATAAACTAATGCACAGCTGTTGGCTACCTAATAAACTTTGCACTGTGTTGTGAACCCTTGGTGGCTATGTTTACTAATCTGATGACAGTGCAGTTGGGAAAGAAAGAAAGAAAGAAAGAAAGAAAGAAAGAAAGAAAGAAAGAACGTGTATGATCATGACATGGGTCAACGCTGTCTTATAACCGAATTGGCACAAAACAAAGTTCATCTCACCCTAGGCACAAAATAAGACCCACTGTAAAGTCCACACATGACCACTAAGTTACCGCCATGGATTGTCCATATGGAGTGAAACATTCCAAGACATGACAGTGCACATGCAAACGAAATTACCACCGTTACTATTAGGTAATAACACACAATGTCTGCCACTTACCTCCTTTTACATTGCTTTGCCAAAAAGTCCTGCGCTCTCAACTAGCGTGCTCCTGTACGCGCACACCGACCGCACACGACACGGGATGGGTCAATCCTGCACTGGTGACACAACTGTCCGTTGCCACCCGTTTTTCCTTCCCCCATGGCAACTTTGGGATGAGTGAGATTTCTGACAGGGTTCCTGCACGAGCGGCGTAAATCACCCGCCGGGAGCACCTGCTGTCTACGCAACAACTGTGCTCCGTGGCGCAAATACCCCAAAGAGTGCGGGAGCTATTTTAAAGCGCCATGCCTTTCTGTTTGCCAGTTGATTTTGTGTCTGTGTGCTTCCCCCTATAAACAATGTGTTCGTATTTTTAATATCCAACTTAATGACTTTTTTTAAAATTCATTCCAAACAACGTTTTAGTTCCATGTCGTTTCACTCCAGATGTATTGTAAATGTATTTCAGAAACCTATATGATAGTTCCCACGCATGAACCGTCTCACACGTGGTTATCCCATCTGTGGACTGTCACTGGAGTCATCAGTTTGACGTTAAACTGCTTGGTTGTTTACCAAACCAAGAGGGCTGTTAGCGCATCTTCATTTAGCAACAATGCGTTGTCGTCACCCCATTAGGGGAAGACAAAGCAATACAACTCCAAATGTTGTACGGTTCGTAGAATAGTTGGTGAGTGAAATTCATTTAATTCTTATGTATTATTCCATTTTAATTAATTAATTCACCTAATTAATGCACCTGTTGCTTTCATTCACTTCAGGCATTACAAAGTATTGGGGAAAGCCTTCACCACAAAAACAAGCCAATAGGTTATGGAGACCACAAGTAGATGCACGCAACCAAGAGGGGAAAACGCCCCAACAGTTGCAAACAGTTGAAGGATAGGTAGCCATTCGATTGTCCTGTAAAGCTGGCGCATACTTCAGTGAGCTTTGCACAGACGCCTTTGTTGACTGGGGCATCGGGGGCGGGGCACGCGTCCAAGCACAGAACTCGACACAGTTGTGCGAGAATTTTTTAGGGGAAGACGACAGCGCGCGCAATGTTTGGCGTTCCAGCTCCAGCTCACATCTGGCACGACTTTCGACCATTATGATGGTTTCTGATAACTATGTGTGTATGAAAACTGATTTATATAAGATCATGTTTTCCAGCATATTCAGACCACGATGGGCGGTAAATGATGTCGAGTCAGGTGTAGCGCGGTTAAAAAGTAGGACTAGTCCCTTTGGATTGGTAACTGCAACACTTAGGTAAGTTGTTACATTTCAAAACGGGCTGTCCTAAATGACACAATTTAATGGTGTGTTTTCTTATTTTTGGTGACCTATCCTTCCTCCAAGGCACCATGCGCGCGCATGTGTTAACCTTGTGGAATTTTCATATATGCGCTTCATAAAGAATGTGACTGGTCTTGTAGTTGACTTGCGTTTTAAAGCTGGCTACACTTTGGGTTTTAGATGTGAAAATCACGCAAGTCTTTTTTTCACTTGTGTAACGGATCAAAGTGTGTAGCTAAGCGATGCGTAGTCAAGGAAACAGTTAGCAAGCTATGTTTAGTGAGCATGGCTTGCAAACGTTCAAAACAAAGAGCCCAGGTCATGGGAAAGAAACTTTTTCATCAGTGTATTTGCCTTAGGGATTTCGTCGTGAGCAAGGGCTTTTTTGACTTACTGAGAGAGATATTGAATGACTAAACCTTTATATTTATAAACATTAATATATCATCATCATCAAAATAATAATAATAATAGGCATAATAATAACATTAATAATAATAATAATAGTTATAATAATAATAATAATAACAATAATAATAATATATATTATTATTATTGTTGTTGTTGTTATTATTATCTATAATAATATTAGTGGTAGTATTTACTTATTTATTCTTTTAGTTAAAGTCCAAGTAAAATCCATGCAAAAATCCAAAATCATAATAGCAACTACAGCTTCTAATTATTTATCAGGTAGGCCTACAGGATGAACATCAATAGTGAGTTTATTGGGTCCAATATAGGCTGATGTTTTTCCCCCTGGTGTGTTGGGCCTATCTAGGCTGGTGACAGTGCTACTGGTTGATAAACAGTATAATATAATATAATATAATATAATATAATATAATATAATATAATATAATAAAATATAATATGCTCCCTTTTCCCTGTGTCTGGGAGGTGTGGGATGGAGTGCAGTGTTGTACAGTCTCCTCCCAATATTGCACTCGTCCCGGCCTCCCAGACCCAGAGGCCACCACTCCATCCAGTGAGCATGGGCACTGACTGATAGATTTAAAATTTCTCTTTAAAAAAAAATGTTTAGGGCCTTTTGCCTTTATAGGATAGGACAGTTGGAGATGGTGACAGGAAGAGAGAGTTGGGGGAGGATCCAAAGGTGTAGGTTTGGCTCGAAAAGTGGTGGGGACATTTTAATGGCAAATTGTCCGTATATGCTGTTTTTGCATTAAATTTGTGAAAAAGTGATGGGGACAAGCTAGGTTTATCTCAAAAGTGGTATGGACATGTCCCCACCATCCCCCCCTAAAATTACGCCCATGGGAGGATCGGCAAATGACCTGGGCCAGAATCGAACTGACGTAGTAACCCAGTGCCCTACCGTCTACACAGTCTACACACAGTGTATGCCGACCACCAGGCCTCACTTTTTAAAAAGTCTTTTAAATTCTTCTGCTGGCGTTTAGGACAAGGCTATACTGTACCTCTGCTATGCCGCCTGCAGATGGCACTGATGAGCATTAATTCCTAATACTTACAGTACATCAGAGCAAATACAATTCAACTTTAAAAGATGCAGTAGGGGTGGGCGATATGACGATATTAAATCGTGAATCGCGATATTGAGTAAAAGATCGTCTCGAATCTGCCAAAGTGGAGAAATCGTATAGATCGTCTTGCAGTGAGGATGTTTATTATCAGTATCAGAGTGACGTTTTCTCACTTGTGTTGTTGTCTTCACTTTATTCTTTACATTATTGTATTCCAATTGTTCACTTTATGAGAGTATCATCATTGTGTTAACATTTTATTGACTGCAAATTACAAATTGCAAGTATATGAAAGTTGTTTTTTGTTGTTTTTATTTTTTGGATGGAAGATCGTGATAAAAAATCGAAATCGTGATTTCATGTTAAAAAATCGTGATACAACATTTTTGCCATATCGCCCACCCCTAAGATGCAGTCTACTGAGAAGATGTCATGGAAGCCTAAAAAGAGTACATGGATATATGAGAACATGTAGCATAATCTATTAAAAATTAATTTCCTTCAGGAATCCCTTGAAAACGAGATGACTCATCTCAAGGGGCTAATTGAAATTCAAATTGAAGTGTGCATTTGCTACAGTAAACAGAAACATGTCTCTGTTCTCTTTTTCTGGTTCTGTCTTTTATTTACACAAAGTAAACCAGTAAATCATTTGATGATGAATGGGGTGGATTTGTGAGACAACCCTGACTTGTATGTTTACATGAGAAGGTAATGCAGACCAAGCGCGGCCTACACCATACACATTAGCCTACAATGTTCATACTGTACTTACCTACTGTACTGGCTAGCTTATGAAACCCACTTTGTAGCATGGATGGTCCAGAAGGCATTATCAAAATAACATATACCCACCAGTATTTCCTCTATTACAGTTATAGCTGTACATAAAATCTCATAAAAAATTACTGACTAGTAATCACAATTACCCACTAAAAAAAGAATGTTTTTCCCTCCATCTGTCAATAGTAACCTCATTTTCTTGCCAATGTTGATCCATCACGGCTCCATGTATTTTTTGTTTCTCTGCTTTCCCCACAGATTGTCTTCATGATGCGGTTCTTTGTTTTTCTGCAGGTTTTTCTTTCCTTTCTTTGAAGTTCAGCGTGTTGGTTGGTGTCTGTTGGCAGGGGCTGGTCTTTGAAAAGTCTTAAAGGTGCACTGTGTAGGATGGTGGCCAGAGTAGGTATTGCAACGATGCTGCTCATTGAAACTTTGCTGCCTATTGACAAATGTAATCTTTTCATGAATATTTAATAAATAATGAACTAATAATTACGAGTATGACCAAAGTACAGTAAGTTTTGCAGATAAAAATGTCCGTTTCTGGAAATTCAAAATGGCGGACAACGGAGAAGATCCCCCTTTTCACGTAGTATGAAAAATGCAATTTTCCCTGTCATAATGAATACTTAAAGCGATGGTTCGGAGTAGAATCACCCTAATGCCATTTGAACCGTGACACCCATCCACCTTTACACCCGAAGTGTTTTCTGCCGCAGGCTTACATCAACAGAGTTGCCGTGTTATTCGATGTTTATTCCGGTTAGCTTGACTCAAGCGCATATGGATACTGGGCACCGTCTCCAAACTTTCCCCACAAAAATAACATGTCATGACACCAAACTTCTGCAGTAGCACAAATATGGTCTGTACTCACGAAACGAAGCATTTGGAAGTTTGGAAATAGTCCAGGAGTTTATTATTATCAACACAAGCCGAATAGCTTCTCTGCTGCTAAAGCTGCGCCAACGTTACTTCCGTCATCTAAGACAAGCATGTAAGAGTCCTAAACGAAGCTCATAATATGCACAATGAAAAGTGAATTCAGCATCAGTATTGATAACGAAAATCCTTGTCTAATTGATAGTAGGTAAGATTTGAAATATCTTTTAAGTATTGCCTTGAAAATATAAGCCTTAATCACAATTCAATGAAAACTTTTTTAACACTCTCGTCTGGAAGTTTGTTGAAGACTTTTACGGGCTTGTCTCATATGACGGAAGTAAATTGGCACAGCTTTAGCAGCAGAGAAGCTATTCAGCTTGTGTTGATGATACTAAACTCCTGGACTATTTCCAAACTTCCAAATGCTTCGTTTCGTGAGTACAGACCATATTTGTGCTACTGCAGAAGTTTGGTGTAATGACATGTTATTTTTGTGGGGAAAGTTTGTAGACGGTGCCCAGTATCCATATGCGCTTGAGTCAAGCTAACCGGAATAAACATCGAATAACACGGCAACTCTGTTGATGTAAGTCTGCGGCAGAAAACACTTCGGGTGTAAAGGTGGATGGGTGTCACGGTTCAAATGGCATTAGGGCGATTCNACTCCGAACCATCGCTTTAAATTTGATGGTGGTGATAATTATTCATGAAAAAGGTAACATTTGTGAATGGGCAGCATGAATTCTGGAAATAAACAACTAACAATATTACACAGTGCACCTTTAAAGAAAGACGGCCCTCTTACACTCCAAGTAGCTGGTATACAGGCCCAGTGGATGCCATGGGAGGCCAGTGCAAGTCTTCTGTTGTCCATCCAGGGCGCGGTGGCCATTTTAATTCTCCATACTCACTCTCTCTCTCTCTCTCTCTCTCTCTCTCTCTCTCTCTCTCTCTCTCTCTCGCTCGCTCACTCAAACCATCCTCAAACTGTCCCTCCTGTTCACACTTTTATGTGCATCATGGTTCTTTCACCTTCACGATGGCGGTTGAAGTCGTCTGGAATGGTATCTGCAATTACAACACCAGTAGAATAACATTACAGTTGGAACTATTAAATATCATACTACATGTAAAGTAATTACATCTCTGGTTTGTAGTATATATTTTAATTATTTCGTTTTGTTATTTCTTGTTATTTTTGATTAATTGTCCTGGTCTATCTTGATGAGTAGCCTATTTGTGCCATCTGCCTTGTGTGGATTTGAACTGTCTACCATTGCAGTGGTAGCGGAGGTTGTATTCTCCTCTGTGTGTGTGTGTGTGTGTGTGTGTGTGTGTGTGTGTGTGTGTGTGTGTGTGTGTGTGTGTACCATTGCAGCGGTAGCTGAGGTTGTTCTCCTCTGTGTGTGTGTGTGTGTGTGTGTGTGTGTGTGTGTGTGTGTGTGTGTGTGTGTGTGTGTGTGTGTGTGTACCATTGCAGCAGTAGCGGAGGTTGTGTTCTCCTCTGTGTGTGTGTGTGTGTGTGTGTGTGTGTGTGTGTGTGTGTGTGTGTGTGTACCATTGCAGCAGTAGCGGAGGTTGTGTTCTCCTGTGTGTGTGTGTGTGTGTGTGTGTGTGTGTGTGTGTGTGTGTGTGCGTGTTACCGTTGCAGCGGTAGCGCAGGTTGGACCAGATGATGTTCTCCTGTGAGAAGCAGAAGACTCCCAGCCTGCCGCCCCTCATGGTCGTGTCCACCAGCACTCCGGAGTCCGCCACCATCTCAGTGCCCTCGTACAGACGCACCCTGCAACACAACAAAACAACAACATCTCATACAGACGCACCCTGCAACACAACAACACAAAAACAACATCTCATACAGACGCACCCTGCAACACAACAACACAAAAACAACATCTCATACAGACGCACCCTGCAACACAACAACGCCACCATCTCATACACCCTGCAACACACAACACACAACAACAACACCATGGCTGCGTTTCCCAATCGCATCGAATAATAATATCGATATTGAATTGTTTATCCATGGAGGCTGTGATTTACACTCCTAGCGTCTTTATGAGATGGTGATGTCCGCCACCATCTCAGTCCCCTCGTACAGACGCACTCTGCAACACAACAATGCCACCATCTCATACAGGGGTCCGTTTCCCGAAAGCGTCTTTGCTATCGTCATTAGCAAAGACATTCTTACGAGCGAAAGACGGTCTTAAGACGGTTAGCAACGACAAGAATCGAGAAACGGACCCCAGACGCACTCTGCAACACAACAACACCATCTCATACAGGGGTCTGTTTCTCGATTCTTGTCGTTGCTAACCGTCTTAAGACCGTCTTACCGTTCCCTTGGATTTAGCGGTGAGCGTCGCTGTCAAGATGCAGTTGAGTCGCTCGTACGAAGGACTTTGCTAACGATGATAGTAAAGACGCTTTCGAGAAACGGACCCCAGACGCACACTGCAACAACAATGCCACCATCTCAGTGTCCTCGTACAGACGCACCCTGCAACACAACAACACCATCTCATACAGACGCACTCTGCAACACAACACACAACATCTCATACAGACGCACTCTGCAACACAACACACACCATCTCAGTCCCCTCGTAGAGACGCACCCTGCAACACAACAACAACAACAACATCTCATACAGACGCACTCTGCAACACAACACACACCATCTCATACAGATGCACTCTGCAACACAACACACACCATCTCATACAGATGCACTCTGCAACACAACACACAACATCTCATACAGACGCACTCTGCAACACAACACACAACATCTCAGTCCCCTCGTACAGACGCACTCTGCAACACAACACACACCATCTCGTACAGACGCACTCTGCAACACAACAACAAGGGCTCTAAATCAACTTCTTTCATCAATAGCCAAAATGGCTAGTAGTTGTTATTCTTAATAGCCAAACACATAGTAACCTCTGCCAAGGAGGTTGTGTTTTTGATCGCGTTCGTTTGTCTGTCTGTCTGTTTGTCTGTCTGTTTGTTTGTCAGCAGGATAACTCAAAAACGTACCAGCGGATTTGGCTGAAACTTTGTAGAGTTGTCGTAAATGACCAATGGAACAAATTATTCAATTTTGGTGATCTGGATCACGAACCGGAACCAGGATTTTAAAAAAGAGTCTTCATCATTACTAGCCTACAAATCTAGACGCCCCCTAGTGACCGCAGTTGAATTGCGGGACAGGGCGACATTCCAGTTTCTAACTCCACAAAAAGAAGGCAGAAAGACTTCAAATAAAAATAGGGTGTAACATAGTCTATCAAGCAGCTTCCTTGGTGGAGGTCTGCAATCTCAGTGCATTTCTAGTTACTAATGGGTCACAGTGGCTAGTAAGTTTTCTTTTCTACCAGCCAAGCTAAATGTTTACCAGCATTTGGCTGGTTGGCTGGTGTTACAGTAATGTAGGGCCCTGACAACAACCAACGCCAGCACAGTTGATCCCAGTATCTCTGGTAACACTCTATGTGCTGTATGTGTTTATATACTCTACTTATTCAGCATCAACATTCAACATCAACATGTTTATTCCACGTGGTGATTCTTGCCAAGGCATTCGACAAGTTTTCATATGATATATTACTCTCTGCACTTCATGAAACTCTTTTCCCATGCTTGCTAATGTACCGTCTGAAGATCTTCAAACAGTCCTGAGGACGAGGGAGAAGAGAGCAGCAGGCTTTGGGCAGGAGGAGGGAAAGAAATTCAGAAATGAATGGGGCATGCCTGCTGTATTCACTGGGCAAAATGACGCAATGGGAGAAAGTAGCCCTTAGCTCAAGTGCAGCGAGTCGGCTATTCAACCGCCTGTGCAGAATACAAAGCAGGTGTCTCCCTGTTGGGATCTGCATGGGCCTCTGAGCTCAACAAAGACGTGCCTCTCCCCACAGAGAGGGAGCGAGGGCGGGACACTGCACTGACCATACCGGGGCTAGGACCTGGGGCCCAAGAGTCAAGGGGGCCCTGAAGCCCAAGTCTCTATATTTTAGTTTAGTTTAGTGTATTTGGTTTATCTAACAGGGACCATGAAGTACATTAGTTTAAAGAGTAAAGAGATGACCTGCACCAGATTATAGCTTACAAGCTCATTTCCATCTGCAGTCCCTGGGACTTATATTCTCATGTTGTGTTAAAATCACACTTTAAATAAGTGTATTTTCAAATTTTCTCGAGGGACAAATCCTAGAACCCCCAACAATATAAGGTTTCTAACACCTGGACTGAAATCTTAAATCTTTTTTGTAAACGAGCAAAACCCATGGAGGGGGGGGGCCTTCTTTTTTTCTGGCTCAGGGGCCCATGGCGTCATGATCCATCCCTGTGAGTGAGTGAGTGAGCGAGACTCCACTACTCTTCCCTTTCCAACAGACAACACTGTAACTTGCACCCAAGTATAATAAAGTATGTTCTTTTAATAAAGAAGTAGTCCGTTGTAATTGTTTAATAATTTGGGTTATAATACTGGACTGTGGCTAACTGGATAGTCCTAAATGAGGTGCAGTGTCTGTGGTGCTGCGCTGCCATACTCATTTAAAAGATTCCACGATCGGATATAAAAGTAGAAACTTGTGTTTGCATTTCTTCTTTACTGTCAGTTGGCTTTCTTCCTTCCAATCTGTCTTTGCCCGGTCTTTTCTCCCACACAGGCACTCTGGATCTCTCTGGATCTGCATATCAACAGACGTCCAGCAAATTCTTGCCAAGGATTTCATTGGCATGGCAACGGCAACAATGAGAGGCTGGGGGGCCACTCTCACTGGAAAGTCACAGAGGTTCCGCATTTTTTGAACAGAAACAATGATAACGAATCGTGCCCCCCCACGCACACACATACATTACACACACACATGTACTGGTACTGTATATTCATACAAAACACCAACATTCTTATGTTCCTCATACACCTTTTAAAGCATGAGCTGAACAAATTCTTTTGACGAGTTCTGAAGTCTGTTCTATGTACGGTACATGCTGTCTTAAAGTGATGGAAAGAGTTCGACAACAATTTTACCTCTAAGAAAAAAAATTCTGTAGGACTGCACTGCATGTTGACACACAGGAGGTTGTAAGCAAGGGGAAACCATAGCCTTTTGATAACTAATAAATGGCATGATTATTTGCCAACTGAAGTTTATCTGAAGTTCACTCTTTTCAGTTGTATGTTTTGGAAGCCATATTATGCTGTACTGTACAACTGTGCTGTGGGGGCAAACACCGTTATTAACTTACCAGTTTATAAGTTGTTGATTATTGTTTTCAGCATTATGTCTCATCAATAAATACGTAACTGATAACATTGATACCCGACCTAATTGCCTGTTTTCCCTTTTAAAAAGACGTTACCTTTTAAGTGTAATGGAATGCACTGTGCACACATCCCAAAAAAATATGCAGTATAAACACAGATGAGACATGTAACAAGTATTTCACAAGAATTGGTCTACACAAGACCATACTGTAGTATGTACTGTACTGTATACTGTTCAAAAACAAGGCAATGTTTTCAGACAGCAGAGAAATCATGTACAACCATCCTGGTGTAAAGCAGTACCACTGAGTGTCAGTCCTTCAACTATATACAGAATGTGGACATGTATACAGTACATGTGTTGCATACTATTACTATATGTTACATTTCATTACACTTCGCTGATACTTTTATCCAAAACAACTTACAGTTCCTTTAGGTAGAGTATATATTGGTTACAGTCCCTGCTGGAGCAATGCTGGGGTTAGATGCTTTACTCAAGGACACTTCAGCCCTGCATCACATTAGGGTGTAGGAGACCACCCACCCTCTGCCCCACAGGTGCAGGGTTCGAACCCTTTGATCCTCAGACCCCACAGCCTCTCCTATACTAGGCATCAGGCCACAGCTGACCCCTGGCCTGGCCTGGCCTACACACACATACATGGCGTCCATATAAATACATGAAAGTGCGGGGGCCCACCTGTTGAAGACCACCTGGGGCCTGGGGCTAATAGCTCTCCCAGTCTTCAACTGAGACTGAACAGTCTAAAACTGGGGGAGATTCCACTAGTGCTACCGTCCCCCTTCCTTAACTTTGTCCTTTCAGGGGACCTCATTCAACATACACTGTAGCCAAAGGGCCAACGTTGATAAATAATCCATCAATTATTAATCAACAACCCCTCCTCTCCAAAAAATAAATAAATAAAATAAAATAATAAAAGTAGAGTAAATGAGGCCGAGGGCCAAATAAATCACCCGAACTTACAGGTATGGTCACAGATAGGACACCTACATACTGTACATGTTTTCATTTGTTCCAACCTCATGGCGGGCCAAATGTTTGTCATGTCGGGGCAGGATCTAAACACTGCACTAGGGTATCGAGCCACACCTGATATAGCCAGCCTTGGGTCAGTGGGCTCAGGTGCCAGCGTGTGTTTCACCCGATGGAGCATACCTTGGATCGGTGGCTGAGGTGCCAGCGATAAGACTTCGCTCCAGCCCACACACACACACACACACACACACACACACACACACACACACAAACACACACACACACACACACACTACTGGACTACGGGGTGTTTCTCTCTCTCTCTCTAGAGTAGAGTAGTAGTAGAGTATCATTTATTGATCCAGACGGAAATTACCTGATGTAGCCCACCTGGGGCCTGTGGCTGAGGTGCCAGCGGTACGATGTCTTGTCGCTCCAGCCCAGCAACCCCCCCACACACACACATAATGGGCTACGGCAGGTGTGGGGAACCTTTTTCTTTTCAGGGGCCACTTTAAATTCATCCGAGGGCCGCAAAAGTCCTCCGAGGGCCGTACTATGAACATAAACCAGGATTTCCCCCTGCACTTTAGGCCTGTATTGAAGGCAGCCACTTTTAAAACAGTCCCTACCTTCTCTAGGACCCTCGAATATAACTTACCGGTAATTGTATTGCAAATGTATTTTCTAAGATTCCTTAACAAAATATGTCAATTTCATGTGAAGCTGCATAACATTAAAATTATATCGGGGGCCGGATAAAACGGCCTCAAGGGCCGCAAACGGCCCTCGAGACATAGGTTCCCCACCCCAGGGCTCCGGGGTGTCTCTCTCTCTCTCACCTGATGTAGCCCACCTGGGGCCTGTGGCTGAGGTGCCAGCGGTACGAGGTCTTGTCGCTCCAGCCCACGTTGCGCGGGTCCTGCCACAGCAGCTTCACCTCGCCCTCCGTGTCTCCCGCGTGCCACAGGGCGTTACGCAGGTACTCGCCAGGACCTGTACGAGACTTCACCGCCTGCCACAGGAAGAAGAAATAACATAGAATATAGAGTGTAGAACATATTTCTATTTGCCATCAGTGCATTACGCAGGTACTTGCCAGGCCCCGTACGAGACTTCACCGCCTGTAGGAGGAGGGAATAACATAGAATATAGAATTTAGAATATCTCTTTTTTGCCATCAGTGCATTACACAAGTACTCGCCAGGACCCGTACGAGATTTCTCGATGTCTGCCAGAGGAAGAAATACAATAGAATATAGAGTGTAGAATATCTTTCTATTTGCCATCAAAATGCAGAATATCTTTATTTGCCATTAGAATGTAGAATATGTTTTTATTTGCCATTAGAATGTAGAATGTGTTTTTATTTGCCATTAGAATGTAGAATGTGTTTTTATTTGCCACAGGGCGTTTCGCAGGTACTCGCCAGGCCCTGTACGAGACTTCAACGCCTGCCACAGGAAGAAGAAATAACATGGGATATAGAGTGTAGAATATCTTTCTATTTGCCATCAAAATGCAGAATATCTTTTTATTTGCCATCAAAATGCAGAATATCGTTTTATTTGCCACAGGGCGTGACACAGGTACTCGCCTGGACCTGTGCAAGACTTCACTCACTCACAGAAAATAAACACATGCAACGCCACCCCAATACCCCCCCACCAACCCCTAATAAGCTAAACACATGGAACAACCCCCACCAGGCTAAACACATGCCAGGACCCATACGCGACTTCAGCGCCTGCCGGAGGAATAAGTAGAATACAATATAGAATGTAGAATATCTTTTTATTTGCCATCAAAATGCAGAATATCACCGCACACTGCACAGGATGACCTCAGTGCAGTTACAGTCCACTTACCTTGAGCTGCAGGCCAGGCTCTGCCATGGACCTAAAGGGCAGCTAAGTATTATATATTGTAATGGAATGTAATGTAATGGAATGGAATGTTTTGTAATGTAATGTTAATGTTATCCTACTACCTTGAGCTGCAGTCCAGGCTCTGCCGTGGCCCTAAAGGGCAAGTAATTGTAATATAATGTAATGTAATGTATTGTAATGTAATGTAGTGTAATGTAAAGTATGTAATGTAATGTTAATGTTGTTCTACTACCTTGAACTGCACTCCAGGCTCTGCCATGGCCCTAAAGGGGAGCTAAGTGTAATGTAATATAATGTAATGTAATGTATTGTAATGTAATGTAATGTAATGTAGTGCAATGTATTGTAATGGAATGTTAATGTTGCGCTTGAGCTGCAGGCCAGGTTCTGCCATGTCCCGGAAGGGGAGCTAAGTGTAATGTAATGCAATGTAGTGTAATGTAATGCAGTGCAATGTAATGTAATGTAGTGTAATGTAATGCAATGTAATGTAATATTATCCTACTACCTTGAGCTGCAGTCCAGGCTCTGCCATGTCCCGGAAGGGTAGCTAAGTGTAATGTAATGTATGTAATGTAATGTAATATATTGTAGTGTAATGTAATGTGATGTTAATGTAATGTAATGTAATGTGATGTTAATGTAATGTCATGTAATGTAATGTAATGTAATGTAATGTAATGTTTTGTAATGTAATGTTAATGTTATCCTACTACCTTGAGCTGCAGGCCAGGTTCTGCCATGGCCCGGAAGGGGAGCTAAGTGTAATGTAATGTAGTGTAATGTAATATATTGTAATGTTATGTAATGTATGGTAATGTAATGTATTGTAATGTAGTGTAATGTAATGTATTGTAATATAATGTAGTGTAGTGTAATGTATTGTGATGTAATGTAATGTAATGTAATGTAATGTAATGTAATGTAATGTAATGGTAATGTTATCCCACTACAGTACCTTGAGCTGCAGTCCAGGCTCTGCCATGGCCCGGAAGGGGAGCTAAGTGTAATTTAATGTATATAATGTAATGTAATATATTGTAGTGTAATGTAATGTGATGTTAATGTAATGTAATGTAATGTAATGTTTTGTAGTGTAATGTTAATGTTATCCTACTACCTTGAGCTGCAGGCCAGGTTCTGCCATGGCCCGGAAGGGGAGCTAAGTGTAATGTCATGTTAATGTAATATATTGTAATGTAATGTAATGTATGGTAATGTAATGTAATGTAGTGTAGTGTAGTGTAGTGTAATGTAGTGTAATGTAATGTTAATGTAATTGTAATGTAATGTAATGGTAATGTTGTCCCACTACAGTACCTTGAGCTGCAGTCCAGGTTCTGCCGTGGCCCGGAAGGGAACCGACTGCCAGTACGTCTGCTCCGTCTGTTTCCACATGACCACGTAGAAGCTGGAGGAGTCCTGGTAGCCGAAGATGAAGCCGGCGTAGTCGTCATCCGTTATCGTGTTGACGTGGAACGTGCCCTCGAAATCTACCCCGTTGAAGGCAATGTATCCTGAAAATGAAATGAATGCAGGCACATGGACATGGACACACAGAGAGAGAGAGAGAAATGTATATGCAGGGCGGCTGACAGCTTTGGCAGGGACCAGGACAAAGTCATCTGAAAGGGGCCCCCACCCAATACATACAATGCCATGACATGAGAACCCAATTCCGGGCCCCTCCTTACCATGGGCCTGGGGCCGGGACAACTGTCCCCTTTGTCCCCCTTTGTCCCTTTGTCGGCTTCCCTGAGTATATGTAATATATTTTCATCTGGATATACCCTTGAAGTTATTTTGCAGGTTAAAATAAACAGCAGCCCCTTCCTGCAGATGAGCTTGTTGACGGGCCTACTTACTTTTTGCTGAAAACATTCAACTGACATCACAACGTTGCTATGACATTACCCAAGAGTCTTAAGTAACATAATTAGTAATTTATTAACCCATTGTGTCCTGGAGCGACATATACGCTGCATTCAAGTTCTTGAGATTTGAGCTGTTTTATTAAAAATGTGGGCATGTTAGAGCTGAATGAACACTATACTAGTGCAAAATGAAGGTTCTAGATTTTAAATGTAACCTATTTCATGTCTGTATGTGCTTCGGAGGCTGAGATATTTCGAATTTAATAGGAAAAGGGCACCCTTTCCCAAAAAGGGCTTAGGACAAAATGGGTTAAGTAACATAATTAAGAGTATGGTCATTACAATTTTGGTGACCATGAGGTTAGAAGAGAGGCTCTGTCTGTGCGAAGGCATTAACTTACCCACAGCCAACCCTGGGTCACTGTTCATTGTCTGAACGATCTCCATTCCCTAATTTGATCAAAACAAAAGCAAACATTACTTGACTTTATTACAGTACATATATTTGACATAGAGCTACGTAAAAACATTTCCATAATCCGCAGTAAAACGTATGAAAATCCAGAATGAGTTTGTTAAGTCAGACACTTAAAAGCTTAAAAGCATTTGGGAAAAAAACCTCTGCATTGCAGCTCAGCATTACCCAAAAGTTCAAAGTTGATAATCGCTCAGCATTGCCCAAAAGTTTAAAGTGGAAAATTGATATTTTGTAACCAAAAACAAATGACAGTACCTGGTTAAGGACGACCCAGTTGGGGTCGATCTGAGCGTCACCCTCGGGGTCTAAGATGACGGTCTGGAAGGCCCTGAAGTCCGTCAGCGTGACCTCTGCACTCTCGGGACACACGTCGGCCTCGTCCATCACAGAGTCATTGTCAAAGTCGTTTTCACACACGTCACCGACACCGTTAGCTGGGGACGACATATCAGATGAAGAAATCAACAACGATCAACTACAGTGAAACAATACACTCTACAAACCACAATGACACAAACTTCAAACTACAGTGAAACAATACAATGTACAAACTACAGTGAAACAAAACACTATCGACTACAGTGAAATAATAGATTGTACAAGCTACAGTGAAACAACACATTATAAGCTACCGTGAAACAATACACTATACAAACTACAGTGAAAAGAAAATAAATACATATTTATAATGAGTGTGTATATAAAATGAGAACAGCCAATGAGTGTAGTAATGGGTTTACCATTGGAGTCTTTCTGGTTGGGATTGGGGATTAGCCGGCAGTTGTCCGGTCCGCGCCCGCCCCACACCCCGTTATCGGGGATGCCGTCGTTGTCGTCGTCCTCGTCACAGTCGTCTCCCAGGCCGTCGTTATCTGAGTCCAGCTGGGAGCTGTTGGGGACGTCGGGGCAGTTGTCCCTCGAGTCCTGGTGGCCATCTCCATCACTACAGCATAGTTCGAAAGTTTATTTATTTAACAAAGGGACATCAAATATTAATAGTATTTAAAATAAAGACAAATGCAAAATGTACAAGATTATAGCCATAATGCTCATTTCTATCTTTTGTCCCTTGACCAGTTTGATCATTTAAAAGAAAGAAAAAAAAGTATAACACGTTGTGAAAATAAACAATTGTAGGGTATTGGAAACACACACACACACACACACACACACACACACACACACACACACACACACACACACACACACACACACACACACACACACACACACACACACACACACACACACACACACTCTTTTGGATTTGGATGACCCCCCAAAAGGTCATTCCACTAAGGTTAGACAGGTACCCCATTTGAATTTACAGTCTATGTACATTTGACCCAAACATTTTCCAAGCCAGCTAATCTTACTGAGCAGAAAAAAATAATTAGACGAATCAGATCAGTAAATGAAGTGAAATCACTTGTGTGAAGTGCTCAGGGAAAGTATTTTCAGGACCTGAATGAATGAGGAATGTGCACTTCTGTAATCAAATGTACATGTAGTCAATTTCTCCCAGACGTTACTGGTGTATTCCAATAGGTGGCGCCAAATTACTTCAAACAGAAATGCAGTGAGCATTATTTCAGGGAGGAGAGGCATTGGTGGGTGTAAAGAACTGCAGTTACACTATTTGAGTCAAGTTTAAAAAAAATGTATTTAGTCAAAGTCCTCATCTGCCATAGGTAGACATACGTTGTGATTGGAAAATCACTTCTTAGACAATATGTTATGGGTTGGGGACATTAATGGATCCTAGCATATTATGTAATGCAGTGATCCTTAACTGGTGGGTTGGGACCCAAAAGTGGGCCGCAGAGGGGTCCTGCGTGGGTCGTTATCATTTCACCCTTTTACCGTCTCCTCTCAAGTTCTCAGCTAGTTGATGATAGACATGTTGTATATCAGCATACAGTGCAAATGCTGATGCACGAAGGCATGGTTATATTCTTCATAGTTATTAATAATATGAATAATCTGATGGATCACAACATATATATATACAGTATTGGCATGGAAAATTCTGGGTCCCAAGATTATTCCAGTTAAGCACCACTGGGTACAGCTTTCAACATGCCTGAACACAAGACAAGTTAGTGGTCCCCAAACTTGACCTCCTTTTGGACCTAAGAATATTTTCCTTTCCAATTCATACGTGCTGGGCAATTTTAGGTTTCAATAAAGTAAGAAAGCATTAGTTAAGAAAGTAAATCAGCATTGAATTAAATTAAACGATTAGTCGACTATGAACATTCTTATCGACTAATTTTTGTAATCTATTAGTCACCATTAGTCGATTAATCGTCCCAGCCCTAAAACACACTCACCTGTCCTGATTGGTATCACAGACGTCTCCCACCAGGTCGTTGTCAATGTCCGACTGCAACGAGAAGCAAATGAAAGGAGAACCATCACCATGTGTAACTGAGGTGCTCCTGCACAGTCCGCCAGTCAGGCTCGAACCCGCCACCTCCTAGTCAACTCATCAGTTCGAGCATGGGAGGCACAGCACGATACCGCTGAATTTAAGGACCAATCCGACAGCTCAGCCCTACCGATACTGTATGAGGCTAACGTTCCGTGCCACACTCTGCTAGTTGACCTCCGTTACACTGCTAATTTTGATTTTACAGTACATTCATGTACTACATACACTATGTTCTTGCTTCATATATTAGTCATAGCCTCTTGCTGCAGATGGGCCTGTCTACAAGCAGATTCATTCTTGAGAAACTCTTGAGATTCACGCATTGCTGAAAACACTCTACTACATCATAACAACATTGCTATGACAAGGAGTCTAAGGTTATAACATAGGCTCTGCGTTAAAGGGTTAATGTGAGATGATTCTGAAAATAGAACACTTTTTCATTGAGCCTTTAAACAAGGTAAATTTAGACTTAACTGTACGAAGTTTAAACACATTCTATTAGTCCTGGCATCGTAAAGAGAGGAAATAAGCATCAAGATAGTGCTGGCATTCCATGGTACAGGAGCATGGAGGAAAATTATGAATTATAAGGCTTTTTGCCAACATGAACAGAATACCTTTACACAACTCAGTATCAATCTCTAGCCCAGAGTTTCTCAAAGCAAATGATTTCCTGTCTCGCCAATAAGTCAATACGTTTAAAGCCCTCACCAACATTATATTATTGTCGTGAATTTGAATAGTATAGGAAATGAACACACATCTGCACTGCATTCGACTGCAGAGGTGTGGGGGGAAACCGAGGCATCGAGACCCTCTGAGGGGGGGAATTATATAAAATGTTTGAGAACCACTGCTCTAGCCTCATCTAGCCAGACCTCAGTAAAAAAAGAGAAGCTATTTCAGTGCAAGCCAAGACGCTAAAGACAGCTTGGGTCAAAACGTCTGTGTGTCATACTATCCCACTAAATAAATCCAATAATTGTAGTAGAGAGTGTGGCTTTTCTACAACAAATCCCACGAGAATTAAGACCTCCACACTTGGCATGGTTATATCCCTGTTCGGTCGACACTTGACATGGTTATATCCCTGTTCGGTCGACTCTTGGCATGGTTATATCCCTGTTCTGTCGACACTTGGCATGGTTATATCCCTGTTCGGTCGACTCTTGGCATGGTTATATCCCTGTTCTGTCGACACTTGGCATGGTTATATCCCTGTTCGGTCGACACTTGGCATGGTTAGGCCTATATCCCTGTTCGGTCGACACTTGGCATGGTTATATCCCTGTTCGGTCGACACTTGGCATGGTTATATCCCTGTTCGGTCGACACTTGGCATGGCTGTATCCCTGTTCGGTCGACACTTGGCATGGTTAGGCCTATATCCCTGTTCGGTCGACACTTGGCATGGTTATATCCCTGTTCGGTCGACACTTGACATGGTTATATCCCTGTTCGGTCGACTCTTGGCATGGTTATATCCCTGTTCTGTCGACACTTGGCATGGCTATATCCCTGTTCGGTCGACACTTGGCATGGTTAGGCCTATATCCCTGTTCGGTCGACACTTGGCATGGTTATATCCCTGTTCGGTCGACACTTGGCATGGCTATATCCCTGTTCGGTCGACACTTGGCATGGTTATATCCCTGTTCGGTCGACACTTGGCATGGTTATATCCCTGTTCGGTCGACACTTGACATGGTTATATCCCTGTTCGGTCGACTCTTGGCATGGTTATATCCCTGTTCTGTCGACGTGTGGCGCACAAGACGTTTTGGAATGTACTGTGCTGTAGAGCAGTGTTTCTCAACTGGTGGGTCGCGACCCAAAAGTGGGTCACGGAGGGGTCATGGGTGGCTCGCGGAGCCGTGGTGTAAAAAAAAGCGTAATTAATTAATTCGCTAAAAAAAAAAAAAATCCAACTTTTCCTGCAACAAGTTACAACGTTTATTTTTATAGGCGATTGAACTTGTGTCATCTGTCGTCATAGATTTTTTTATTTTTTTCATTTATTTTTTATTTTACCTTTATTTAACCAGGGAAATAAAATCACATTGAGAATAAAATTCTCTTTTACAAGTAGATGAAATCAGAATGTTTATGCGAGATAGAAGCGTGCAAACAAGTCATTCGAGTGTCGCTAAAAAAATTGGGTCGCGACCAAATGAGAGTGGAAAATGGTGGGTCCCAAGACTGTTCCAGTTGAGAAGCACTGCTGTAGAGCTTGCCTGGTTACCACCAGGCCTAATCACAAGTGAGATTGTCTTTCACATCGGAACGATGCTACTGTAGAGCGGGGCTTCCCATAAGTTTTCTGCTGGGACACCCTTTTGGACATTAGAATATCTTCACAACCCCCAGCCCTACTTCCCCATATTCCAAACGCAAAACGTTTTATTTTGTCAATTAATAAAAGCCAAATTGAACTTGAAGATCACAGGAATAGTAAATGATTTCATAATAGCCATACAAGCGAAAACTGTATATTACTAACCACTATAAACTATAAACTATAAACTAACCACTTTATAGAATTATGTTAACTGCTAAATTGGAGTATTCCTGTTTTTATACAACATCCCTTCTACTGGATCTGCAACCCCCTTACTGTGTCTTCTTGTCCCCCTAGGGGTCCCGGCCCCCAGTTTGGGAACTGCTGCGGTAGAGCCAGGAGACGAGTAAAGAGGGTTTTCCCGGGGGTACTGTCGATCAGAGGGCTAATTACTGCATCAAACCATAAATCCAGGAGCTCAGGGTTCAATTACCGCCTGAGGTCATTTTCCAAACCTCCCCCATTGCTCTCTTCCACTACTGTCCCGTCACTCTTTCACACTGGCTTGTCAAAAACATTTAGCTTTTTTTAAAAGCAATGGTTCTCAACCTTTTTTGAACGAACGCCCCCTTGACCTCATCATAAGCCTGACAAACCCGCCCTCCCCCCTTAGTATTAAAAAATTAAATGGACTAATGCACCGCAATGGCAACTAAGCACCTCCCCCTCTCAGCTGCATCCTTCCCAACGCCCTCCTACAGCTTACCAACGCCCCCTGGGGGCTGTACCACCCCCATTGAGAAACACTATGTTAAAGAGAGTTTTCCCTACGTGACTCTTGGTAGATTTTCTAGCCCATGAATCCTGATTAGACTGATCCACTAACAACCTCCTGTCAGGACTGTGGGGTTCCTTCTCATCATTATCTGCAGTAAACTGCTCTGTGTGGTTTGGCTGCTTTAGAGTACCTCGTGGAAGAATCCACAGCACTAAGCTTTTGGTCAAAGTACGTAATTGATGCCAAAAGAAAAAGGGGTAAAAAGATAAAAGTTAGCTTCAACCTGGAATTTTCTTCTCATACTTATTTTTTATTTTCTAAATATTTATATAAGTGGGAGCAGAGAAACCCTGGTTGAAACTGACTTGCTCCTGCTCCCAGGTCAGCCATCTGGATGAGTGGGCTTTAACATACTAGCCTGGCGACGCCATCCTATGTACCTCACCCAAAGATTTTGGCTCCACACATCGTCTGGCAAAAGCCTCCAGCTCGAGTCTCTCAGTGTTTAGCCATTCAGCGAACAGAGTGGTGACGCAGAACTCACCCGCGAAGTCCATTACTGATTGGTCAAGGTCACTGTATTCACACTTTTGTTTTGTTATTTGTATGCTTTTGCGACGCTATATCGTAACAGGCATGCTAATAAAGCACAATATGCTTTGTAATTTGAGTTTGGAACTCCAATGAATTCAAATGGCAGAGTAAGATCAGACCATCTCCAACCCTCCATGGAGATGGATTCGTCTTAGCTTTCGCCAGACTGTTTGACAGAGTCAAACAGTCGATTTCGCCCAGGCTATTAACCTATTCCTATAAAAGAAAATGGTATCCCACAGTAGTTTCAAGTAACATGAGTCATGATGTACACATGCCATTACATTACATTACGTACACGTAGCTGATGTTTTTTATCCAAAGCGACTTACAGTGATGCAGTCCCTGGACCAATGAGGGCCTTGCTCAAGAGCACTTCAGGCATTGATGAGATTATTATTGTACAGACTATGGGTGGGATTTAAAAAAACATCTTTTCATTTCCAAGACAACAATCATCCTAACCATTGGGCCTTGGCTGCACTGATCTGAGTGTGGACTGTAGACATCCTGGGATCAGAAAGTAAAAACCCAGTTATATTGGCCACATGATGCCCATGTGTGCATCTACGATGTGCATGTGCATGTGTAAATGCAGTTTCAAATCTAGGACGAGCATGTCCATGTGTACAAGGGGTCAACGGATCTAAAGTGTACATGTGCATGTGTACATGCCGTTTCAACTCTATGATGTGCATGTCCATGTGTACATGCCGTTTCAACTCTATGATGTGCATGTCCATGTGTACATGCCGTTTCAAATCTATGATGTGCATGTCCATGTGTACATGCCGTTTCAGATCTATGATGTGCATGTCCATGTGTACATGCCGTTTCAGATCTATGATGTGCATGTCCATGTGTACATGCCGTTTCAAATCTATGATGTACATGTCCATGTGTACATGCCGTTTCAGATCTATGATGTACATGTCCATGTGTACATGCCGTTTCAGATCTATGATGTACATGTCCATGTGTACATGCCGTTTCAAATCTATGATGTGCATGTCCATGTGTACATGCCGTTTCAGATCTATGATGTGCATGTCCATGTGTACATGCCGTTTCAAATCTATGATGTGCATGTCCTGCAGTGTTACTGGTCTCACCTGCATGGGGCTACTGGTCTCAGGACAGTGTTGCGGTCTCACCTGGTCTCGCCTGCATGGGGTACTGGTCTCACTCTCAGCTGCATGGGGACACTGGTCTCACCTGCATGGGGCTACTGGTCTCACCTGCATGATCTACAGTGAGTCCAATATGTATTTGATCCCTTGCTGATTTTGTTGGTTTGCCCACTAACAAAGACATGATCAGTCAATAAATGTTATGATAATATGTATTCTAATATGGAGAGACAGAATATCAAAAAGAAAATCCAGAAATTAACTGAAGAGAATATATATTAATTTATTTCCATTTCATCGAGCAAAATAAGTATTTGATCCCCTGCCAACTGATTACAGTTCCGGGCCCACAGACCAGATGGGCACTTCCGATCAACTTGTCATCTGAATTAAAGACACCTGTACATACTAACATGCATAAAAGACACTTTGAATCAGCAGAATCAGTCCATAGTATGAGTGAATCAGTCACACTCCAACCTCACCAGCATGGGAAAGACTTAAGAGTGGTCAAATGATATCAGGGACACGATTTTAGACCTAAACAAAGATTAAATGGGCTGCAAAACCACAAGAAAGAGACTGGGTATTAATGACCCAGCTGTTGATGCATTTCTTCCAAAATGTGAGGAATACAAAATGACTATCCATCAGCCTGTCTGGGGTTCTATACAAGATTTGACCTTTTGTAGGGATTTGATAATCATGAGAACAGAAATAAATCACCCTAGAGCTATACGGGATGAACTAGGCAATGATATCAAAGCTACTGGGACCAAAATCACTGAGAAAACTACTGGTAGCACTTAATGCCACAGAGGTTTAAAATCCTGTAGTGCACACATGGTACCTCTACTTCAGAAGGAACCTGCGCAGTCCCACTTGAGGTTTGCCAACGGACATCAGACTGGTTTAGGATATGATAAGGAGGTGCTGTAGTCAGATGAAACCAAAATCAAGCTGTTTGGCCTTATCACAATTCAATGTGTTTTGAGAAAGAGTACTGCTGTCTATGATCCCAAGAACACCCTCCTCACCATCATGCATGAGAGTGGTATCATTATGGTTTGAGGGTGTTTGTCTGGCCAAGGCACAGGACAACTTCACATCGTCAATGAATGGATGGAGGGAGACATGTAATGTGCAGTCCTGAGTGCAAACGTCCTTCCCTCCACCATTACACTGATGGGTGGGCCATTGTTGGATCTCCCAACATGACAATAATACACACCATACAGTCAAAGCAACGAAGGAGTGGCTCAATAAGAAGCATATTAAAGTCGTGAAGTGGCCTAGACAGTCTCCAAATATTAACCCTATAGTAATTCTATGGAGAGAACTGAACCTCCCATTTGCCAAGCTACAGCCACAAACTATTAATGTTTTAGAGATAATGTGCAAAGAGAAATGGGCAAAAAAAAGTTTCTACTATATGCACAAACATTGTCATTAACTAAAAGAAGCATCTAACCTCAGTGCTAGAAAACTAGGGCTTTGCCACAAAGCACTTTATCTTCTTTAGCTAGAGGGGTCAAATACTTATTACCCTAAATTAAATACAAATAAATTAAAATATATTATTTTAAGTTATTTTCTGGAATTTCTTTTTGATATTCTGTCTCTCCATGTTTGAATACATATTATCATAAATTTATAGACTGATCATGTCTTTATTAGTGGGCAAACGGGCAAAATCAGCAAGGGATCAAATACATATTGGACTCACTGTATGATGTACAGTACATGTCCTGCAGTGTAACTGGTCTCACCTGCATGGGGCTACTGGTCTCACTCTCACCTGCATGGGATTGCTGGTCTCACCTGCATGAGGTTACTGGTCTCACCTGCATGAGGTTACTGGTCTCACCTGCATGAGGTTACTGGTCTCACCTGCATGGGGTTTCTGATCTCACCTGCATGGGGCTACTGGTCTCACCTGCATGGGGCTACTGGTCTCACCTGCATGGGGTTGCTACTGGTCTCACCTGCATGGGGACACTGGTCTCACCTGCATGGGATTGCTGGTCTCAGGACAGCTGTCACAGGCGTCTCCCACACCGTCCCTGTCTCGGTCGGTCTGCATGGGATTGGGCACTTTGGGACAGTTGTCCAGGGCATTAGGGACACCTGCGATGACAGAGATGACCCCAACTCTGAGTTTAACATGGCAACAGAGGCAAAAGGATCTAGATCGAATCTCACGCACATCCAAAAAAAGACCGGTAATCGGTGTGCGTTTTTTTTCATTACCCACCCAGAGGCAAAAGGGACCTACCAGTGAAGCCCCTTAACACACGACGTTCCATCAGTGGAACACTGTAATAGTCACTAAAAAACTTTAATACATTGGATAGTGCACAGGGCATTTACATTTACATTACGACTTTCTGGTCATTCTGGCTAATTTATAACAGGGGCCGTATCTTACAGGGTTAAAACTTACAGTATATCACATTTTAACATGTAAAAACTGTACCCTGTAAGCTATGGCTATAAACTGCATAAAATAGCCTTTTTCATCCTATATAGTACTGATTATAGAATTATGGTCGTGTTAGTGACGATACATTACCATCTCCGTCGATGTCGTTGTCACACGCGTCTCCTTGCCCGTTGCCATCCGTGTCCTTCTGGTCGATGTTGGGGACATTGGGACAGTTGTCGCACGCGTCCCCGAAGGAGTCCGTGTCGGAGTTCTGCTGGTCTTTGTTGGCCACCAGTCGACAGTTATCCTGCATGCATTCAGGATAAGGAAATAGGTTAGAGTGTATGTGTTATTTATAAGTTCATGTGCAGATTGGACTGCTCTCAAAACAGCATTATTCAAACCCTAGTGAGTCCAGCAAAGAGCTCTGTGAGGTTCTCCTCCAAACTTGGGCGACACTGGAGAGAGTGCCTATTTGTTTGATGGGTGTGTTCCCAGCTTCCATTTTATTCTTTTATTTCATCTCTTATTTTTTCTTCTCTTAACTTCTCTATGTAATTTTTACTGTTGTCTACCTTGATATGGACCACGTATTTTGAGTCTGATGTAAATAAATAATTGAATTGTATGCAAGCAGGAGTTTTTGTAACCGTGGATAATATAGATGCTACAGTATGTACCACGATACAATAACCGACCTCCACATTCTTGATGCCATCTCCATTTGCGTCGTCACACTGGTTCTATTCTACACCTATTCTGTTCTGTACCATAACATACTATACTAGACACGCTACACTGACCAACCTCCACATATTGACCCCTTGATGCCTGATGTTGCTTTGCGCCACATTGGCTCTGGCGCCTGGAGCTGCATTACGCAACATTCAGGCCCATGAGATTTGAGATAACTTCATTAAAAATGTCTGAGACATTTAGGTTTTTATAGGCTGAGGGCAGCTTTTCTTAAAAAGGGCTCAGACATTCAGCACCCTTTCTTGCAGGTGCCTTAGGCGTCAATGGGTTAATAATGAATTACTGTCATAAATTACGGTAATACTCTCTATGAAGACCATGTCTGTGGCACACAGACATGATGCATTCCATACATTATTCCATAATGCGCTATAGACATGGTCTTCATAGAAAGTGTTACCAAAATGACTATACTCAGTGCTTGAAGTGGGGGGGGAACCCAGCTCCCCTTCCTCATAATTTTCATCATCAGCATTCCAGCAGAACTTCTCTCATGCGCCACATTTTATAAGTTCAAAACGGGTTTTTCATAATGCGTCCAGGCAATAGGCCTACAAAAACGTGACTTGTACTGATTTGGTACAGATGACTGTCGGAAAATCAGGGTTCTTGCACTTCTTTTTGAATGGTGTTTTCGGACGATTAGGGTTCCTGCACCTCTTTTTTTCCTCTTCAAGTACTGACTATACCACAGCATGTTACACTGACCAACCTCCACGTTCTTGATGCCATCTCCATCTGCGTCGTCGTCACATTGGTCCCCAATGCCGTCGTTGTCAGCGTCCTCCTGACCCGAGTTTGGTGTCAACACACAGTTGTCCTACAGGGGGAAGACAGTCAACATACATCATATAAAAGGGATATTTTTAACTTTAAAAAGACATTTCTGAAACACTGTTTACGTAGGAATATAGACAGCGTCTGAAATGGGCTATGGATGAGAGTATGTGAGTGTGTTAGGGCTGACCTGTGTGCAGTGTTTGGATGTGAGTATGTGAGTGTGTGTGTATGTGAGTATCTGGTCTGTGTTTAGTGCTTGTTGCGTGTAAGTATCTGACCTGTTCGCAGTGCTTGTTGTTGTACATTAGGGCTGACCTGTTTGCAGTGATTGGGTGTGAGTATGTGAGTACTTGAGTGTGAGTATGTGAGTGTGTGTGTAACTGTTGTCAGTTACTTTATTGGCATAAATAATATTTTCAGTATGTAAATGAGTATTTTTTGTCTATTTGTTCATTCTGGGTATGTCTGCTATGGTGCGCTGCATTTTTGAAGTATTGGGGTGGAACATTCTAATGAAGGTACTTTGCGGGGGACATAATTTTATGAACGCAGGTGAACGAAAACAGAGGGAAACAGCGGTAACTTTGCCTTATCACGAAAAGGACTGAAGGACAAATTATGTTTTCTTTTGGGATGCATTTTTGGGACATTGAGAGAAGAATGTAACAAAGGACAGTAACGCTGTGTATGGGACTAAAAGATTGACTATTGTTCTTGAAGAAATGCTCTGAAGAAATACGGGCACTCTGAGTGTAAAGAAGTTAGCTCCTTGTGGTAACAAGCTGCCAGCGAGGTAAGCTTATGTCTATCAATGTTGTGCAGTTAACTACCTATCTTTCATATTGACAATATTGTTTGTTTCATATGACCCACGTCAGTTTAATATCTGTTTGTCATTGTCAGTTTTCACGGGATGATGCGGAATAAAGACCACCCTGTAATTTAAAAGAAAACTGCGTCTCTGCGTGTTACTGAGGGAGCTACAGTGAAAACTCGATGTCAAGACCCAAGACGCTATGGAGAAGCAAGCGACAAGATATCGCCATCGCGTTTGTGAACTCTTCTTCCGAGATGAGACGCACAACAGTTTCTTCGCCACCGGACGGTGCAGGTGCCATTGTTTTGATAACGTGTGCTCATTTTGAAGAGACTTTTCCCAGAGACTTCAGTTTGAGCTTTACAGGAACTCGTTTCAAAGGCGTTTGCCTGGCTGCAAACAAGAGACTTTGGTTCCGGGATTTGTCTTTGCAGTGACAGTGTTCATGTATATGCCAATCTATGCCTTTCTTGTGTAATAACTTGAAGTTGAATGTTGGTTTAATCTATCAATGTTTACACCCATTTCAATGACTTAATGTGACCATTATTCATGACCAGCCTATGTGTGTGAGCAGTTAGGCCTATAACAGATGCTTAGGCCTATTTGAACATGTTAAAGGGTGGATTCTTTCACTTATTTACTTTCAACCTTTACTACAGGCCTATGTCTATTAAGTTAGCTGAATTAGGCTTACATTAATTTGTTATGATTATTTCACTTTCTTTGACAAACTAAGGTCACAAAGTGTTACTTTTAATAATTATTGCAGTTATTACATTTATCTGGTAGGCCTACTAAGCTGAAAGTGAAACATAAAAATAGGACATTTACTTGCTTACTATTTATTAGTAATTAGCCTACCTACTTACTTATTTACAATTAGCCTACTTATTTTTCTCTAATTTAGAAGAATAATTTGAACTCATATGAAAGACAGGAAAGGTAGGCCTACATTAAAATGTCTGAGTCAGGTGCTCCAGTTGAGAATGACAGAGAAAGTGTAACGCAGACCATGCAGACAGCCAGCAAGGAAGATGCTGGTAAAGAACAAGTTCTTGTGTTAGACGAGCCAGAGCACCCCTGTGTGACTGAAAATGCAGCATCCAATTTTGACTGCTCACAAGAAGTACTGCAAGGCCGAAAAGTCCACAAGTTAACGGAAAAGGGCCAAGAACTGCAGGAAGAGCAAATAAAAGGACTGGAACGCAGGTTTAGATCAAACTATGAAAGGTGGAAGGCACTTGTTAAAGATGCCAAACAAGCATTCAAGGCATGTAGCTCAAACACTGTGCTACAAGAACACACAGCTGAGATAAGAAAGGCCTCAACTGAGTTAAAGCAGATCTATGAAGATATACGCCGCATTCAAACACCACACCAAGACATACGTCGTAGAATAGACACGTGTGAAGAAGTAAGTAAGGAAATCATTGAAGCTGCAAAAGGCTGTTTTGAAAATAATGAGGAAGAGGAGTTTAGAAGAGTAAGATCTCTCAAGCTTAGGCCTGCCACACAGAGTGTAACCTCAGGCCACTCAAGATCTGTGCGCCGCTCAGTGGTAAGCTCAAGATCCTCAAACCTGTCATCGTTGAAGAGACAAGATGCAGCAGCCGAAGCCGCTGCTAACGAAGCTACTTTAGAAGTCCTTCATGAGCAAGAACAGCATTTTAAAGAATTGCAAAGACTTGAAGCTGAAGATAAGAGACTTCAAGCAGAGCAAGAGGCTGCTGCTGCTGAGTTACGAGCCAAACAAGAGGCTGAAAATGAAAGGAGAAAGCAGACATTAGAAGCCAAGCGGAGAGAAATAGAGCGATTGGAGACTGTCAAGAAAATAAAGGCTGCTAAGGCACGGGAGGAGGTGTATGCACAGAGTATATGCTCAGATGAGGAAATAGGTGAGCTCCTGCATGGTGGTGGTTCTGTGAAGGTTAAGAAAGAGACTACGCCTCAGAATATCCCAAAGCAGCAATCCGTCACTCCACAAGCTGTAACCCATTCCACAAGCGGGAATGGCAAGCCAGAAGATGACACCACAGCTCTTATTAGAGCTCTTGCAGAATCAGTTGTTGCAAATCGACTTCCTGTGCCAGAGCCAGCAACATTCAATGGTGACCCACTTCGATATAATGACTGGAAGTTGTCCTTTAAAACTCTCATTGATAGAAAGAACATACCAGGCGAAGAAAAGATCTACTACTTGAGAAGATATTTAGGTGGACCTGCTAAGAAAGCAGTTGAAAGCTACTTCATGTTGGGCACAGAGACAGCCTACCTTTCCGCATGGAACATCTTAGAAGAAAGATATGGGAATCCTTTCCTCATTGCCAAGGCCTTCAGAGACCGACTAGATGCATGGCCTAAACTAAATCCTAAGAACTACTTGGAGTTACAGGAACTTGCAGATTTCCTTCGAAGCTGTGAGGCAGCCATGTCTCAAATAAAGGGGCTTGATGTGCTCAATGACTGCAATGAAAATCAGAAGTTACTTACTAAGCTTCCAGACTGGTTGACCTCAAGGTGGAATAGAAAGGTTATGGAGGTGGAAGAAAAGGGTAAAACGTTCCCAACTTTCAGACAATTTGTGGAGTTTCTCACACGTGAAGCCAAGATTGCATGTAACCCTATAACTTCCTTGCATGCTCTTAAACCAAGTGAAGGCGACAAGGTCAGGACACAGAGAGATAGAAGCCCTGCCAGAAAGGCATTAGCAACAAATTCTGATGAGAAGTCTTTGTCAGAAAACTGTGTTCTTTGTGAAATAGACAATCACAGTTTGAACGATTGCCATAGGTTCATGGAAAAGGAGGTATCTGAACGACATAAGTTTATACAGATAAAGAAATTGTGCTTTGGGTGTCTGGAGCCTGGACATCGCTCGAAAGAGTGTGAAAATCGAAAGACCTGTGATGTATGCACCAAGAAACATCCGACGTGCCTCCATGTTAATCGGAACAGTGACACCTGGTTCTCTACGAACCTTGAGAGGTCTGTGAATGGTAACAGCTTCATGGAAGAGAGGGTGGACCGCACCCAGGATAAAGCAGTCAGTGTTTCCAGTAGAGCAACGTCAAACAGAATTATGCAAGACATCAAGGGCACTCATACTTCCACAGTGGTGCCAGTGTGGGTTTCAACTGCTCAGGAACCAGACAGTGAAGTTCTTGTGTACGCACTTCTTGACACACAAAGCGATACAACGTTCGTTCTTAAAGAAACTGTTGAAGCCCTCAACATCAAGGGCGAGTCAGTCAAGCTAAAGATGTCCACCATGGCCTCAAAGAACACTACAGTGTTTTCGCAGAAGCTAACAGATCTTCAAGTAAGGGGGTTCCACTCAAACAAAACTATACCTTTACCAGAAACGTACTCAAGAGAATTTATCGCAGGAAACAGGGATCACATTCCCACGCCGGATACCGCAAAGGCATGGCCTCACCTTGAACACCTTTCGAATGAAATTGCACCTCTACAAAGCTGCGACATTGGCCTGCTTATTGGTTACAACTGTCCTCAGGCCCTTGTTCCAAGACAGGTGGTGTCAGGAAGAGAACATCAGCCCTTTGCGATAAAGACAGACTTGGGCTGGAGTGTGATAGGCTATGGTGACCCTCATGTTGACAGCAGGGATTTGATTAGAGTAAGTAATCAGGTTATGGTAAAGCAGGTGGTGACATACACTCAACCCTTGCCAGATCCAGCGCACAAAGTGAATTTAGCTTCACCATCAGAAATGACAAATATTCTTGAGTCAGACTTCGTTGAAAGACCCCTAGACAATGTGCAAGTACCTCAAGATTATCTTGAATTTACGATCAACTGGAAGGACAGTTTCAGACTGAAGAACAAGGGTCACTTTAAAGCGTCACCACCATACAAGCAAGGAAGACACCGTTTACCAAACAATAAGTTGGGCGTCATGAGGCGTCTGGAAACATTCAAGCTAATCGAATCAGCGAAGGAGTCAAAGGCCCTCTGCACTACGAAAAAACGTTCAAGCTGCAAGACAGTACAGAACTCAGTCTCCAAAGGGCTACATGCAGAATGCACCAAAGACTTGGATCCGGCGCTTGCAGAGATTCGAGTAAAGGGAGCGCCTGATGTGCAAAGGAGTGTGGCTTCAGTAAGCAATCCAGCAGACTATTCACCCAAGAGGCTTGCAGAACAACCGTTGCATGTGTTCGACTGGTCCATAGGCCCAGCTATGTTGTGGCAAAAGGAGCATGCACATGAGGATGTCACGGTGGGAGAAATATCAGTTTCTGACCCAGAAAGCGAAGAGACTTACATTCATGACACCAAAGTCCAAGAAGAGGTACCGTTGTTCCACTTCCAGCCGAAATTCCCAGACTTTCCAAGGCTTACCAGGGTCAAGGGACAAGTTAAAGGGTCTCAGATAAAGCATGTTACAGAATTTGAATCCAAGGATAGATTCACATCACAGCCCACTTACCTTTGACGCCCTGTTCAAAGGAAGGCTACACCCCAAGAAGCAGACTAAAAGACTGTGCTTGCACTTACTCTTTGTCATTCATCTTTAGCAGATGTAGCTGCATTTAAATAAATAAAAAGGGGTAATGAATGTTGAGTTCATAACTAAGTTCATGGTAAAGTTCATGTGTTTTCTCACTTAGACATTAGAAAAATCACAGAAGATTTTGGTGGGAGTGTAACTGTTGTCAGTTACTTTATTGGCATAAATAATATTTTCAGTATGTAAATGAGTATTTTTTGTCTATTTGTTCATTCTGGGTATGTCTGCTATGGTGCGCTGCATTTTTGAAGTATTGGGGTGGAACATTCTAATGAAGGTACTTTGCGGGGGACATAATTTTATGAACGCAGGTGAACGAAAACAGAGGGAAACAGCGGTAACTTTGCCTTATCACGAAAAGGACAGAAGGACAATTTATTTTTTGTTTTGGGATGCATTTTTGGGACATTGAGAGAAGAATGTAACAAAGGACAGTAACGCTGTGTATGGGACTAAAAGATTGACTATTGTTCTTGAAGAAATGCTCTGAAGAAAGACGAGCACTCTGAGTGTAAAGAAGTTAGCTCCTTGTGGTAACAAGCTGCCAGCGAGGTAAGCTTATGTCTATCAATGTTGTGCAGTTAACTACCTATCTTTCATATTGACAATATTGTTTGTTTCATATGACCCACGTCAGTTTAATTTCTGTTTGTCATTGTCAGTTTTCACGGGATGATGCGGAATAAAGACCACCCTGTAATTTAAAAGAAAACTGCGTCTCTGCGTGTTACTGAGGGAGCTACAGTGTGAGTATGTGAGTGTGTGAGTGTGTGAGTATCTGACCTGTTTGCAGTGCTTGTAGTTGTATATTTGTGTATATTACTGCTGACCTGTTTGCAGTGCTTGGGTGTGAGTATGTGAGTATGTGAGTATGTGAGTGTGTGAGTGTGTGAGTGTGTGAGTATGTGAGAGTGAGTGTGTGAGAGTGTGAGTATGTGAGTGTGTGAGTGTGTGAGTATGTGAGTATGTGAGTGTGTGAGTATGTGAATGTGTGAGTATGTGAGTACAGTATGTGAGTGTGTGCGTGTGTGAGTATGTGAGCATGTGAGTATGTGAGTATATGAGTACAGTGTGTGAATGTGTGAGTGTATGAGTGTGTGAGTATCTGACCTGTTTGCAGTGCTTGTTGTATGTGAGTATGTGAGTGTGTGTAAGTATGTGAGTGTGTGAGTGTGAGTGTGTGTAAGTATGTGAGTGTGTGAGTGTGTGAGTCTGTGAGTGTGTGAGTGTGTGAGGATGTGAGTATGTGAGTGTGTGAGTGTGTGAGTGTGTGAGTATCTGACCTGTTTGCAGTGTTTGTTGTTGTCCATGCAGGGCAGTGAGCGGTCGGGGTAGCCGTCGATATCCGTGTCCTTGCCACAGGTGTTGCCATTACCTGCCCAGCCCACATTGCACTACACACACACACACACACACACACACACACACACACACACACACACACACACACACACACACACACACACACACACACACACACACACACACACACACACACACACACACACACACACACACACAGCAGTTACTATATTCAGTTTTCAGTGATAACTACTGAGCTAAAAACTAAGGCTTTCCTACAAGAACAATGTAACAATTAGATAACTTGATGACTGGTTGATAAACAAGTGCCACAAATGCCTTCATAGCAATACACCTCAACCTGATTTTTTCCAATTACTTTTCCACTACTATTGTGTTATGGAGCTAGGGCATTGCACAGGGGCCAGCGATTCGATTCTTTACGATTCTCAAGAATGCCCCACGATACGATGCGATTCGATTAAATCGCCGGTCGATACTTCCGATTCATCGATACATTTCGATTTTATTTACATCCCTATATGACATTATCGAGTGTCTTCCAATAACCCATAACCGACAACCGATTACAGTAAGATTTGGCTATTACAATGTTGAGGACAATAAGGTTGCTCTGTGCAAAGGAGTTCCCTTAACCTGGTTTGCTACTGAAATGCCTTCGTGGCATAATACCCCTCTTTTAATAGGACAGTAAGCGAAGAGTGGGACAGGAAATGTGAATCTAGGCAAGCGGAGAGAGAGAGATGGGTCTTACTGCACAGGATACGTCTCCGTTCCTCTCGATGATGCAGTGGGCATTGCTGTCACAGGGGTTGAAGTCCAGAGAGGCGCAGGTCCTCCGCGGGTGGCAGCCTGCTGTCTGGTTGCCCATGTAGCCAACCTTACAACCTCCACATAGGTAGGAACCCTGTCGCACCACCATAACGAGGGGAGAGAGAGAGAGGAGGAGACAGACAGATAGACAGACAGACGGGTGGGCAAGGCAGACAGACAGACAGATAGACAGACAGGCAGACAGATATACAGACAGATAGACAGACAGGCAGACAGATAGACAGACAGGCAGACAGACAGACAGATGGGCAAGGCAGACAGACAGATGGGTGGGCAAGGCAGACAGACAGATGGGTGGGAAAGACAGACAGATGGGTGGGCAGACAGACAGATGGGCAAGGCAGACAGATAGATGGGTGGGCAAAGCAGAGAGACAGATGGGTGGGCAGACAGACAGTCAGACGGACAGACACAAACAGAAACAATGAAACATTTCAGTTCAGGTAAACACCATGGTTAACATCACATCACATTTAGACTGAAGTTAACGTGTGCATGTGTGAGGCTGTGATGACCACCGGGTTTAGTTAACGTGTGCATGTGCATGTGTGATATAAGACTGTGATGACCACTGGGTTTATTTGTAGACTTACAATAGTATTTGTGCAAAAAGAGTTGGGGGTGCAGGCATTGCTGACTTCCACACACTCGTCAATGTCCATGCATTCCTGTGGAAGAAGAGGCGTGAGGAATATTAGAAAAAAAAACAGTCAAATAAATGGCTTAATGGCAAAATCCAGTGTACATGACATTGACGAGGCAAGTCCGTCACACAAGGCAATACAAAAAGATAATTAGATTCTCTTCTCATATATGTATCAATTTCTTGTTCAATGAATCAATCAAAAATATTAAAATTCTCATCATCCCTCACAGAGTGCAGCCCTATGCCAAGCCAGGTCTGGGGAGCGTTTCTCCACAGCATCGTTGCTAACTAAAACTAACTTGGTTGTAATGCTATTTCCCATTGGCAACCTGCTAAGTTAACTGGTTAGTTAATTACAGAAACAGAACAGCACAAAAAATCTGCATAATCAGATATAAACCAACATATTGTCATT
Organism: Engraulis encrasicolus; assembly: GCF_034702125.1. NCBI lineage: Eukaryota > Metazoa > Chordata > Actinopteri > Clupeiformes > Engraulidae > Engraulis > Engraulis encrasicolus. The sequence goes on from NC_085861.1 coordinate 6,903,230, forward strand.
TTGATTTTGTGATTTTACACACCAACAAACCAACCAATAAGCAAACATGCCTCAAACATAACCTCACTGACAGAGTTAATGGGTGCATCCCAATATGCGACCTTGCTTCCTCCACTTGTGCTTGTGGCCTCGCCCCGCCTCCTGGCCCCTCCTCCGTGGAGAAAACAATAAAGTTTCCCAGCTGTCAGCCTAGCCAAAATAATTTTGGGGGGACTATTCTTTATTCATCATCCAGTTTGCAAATGAGAAAATGACTTTACAATTGCGCTTTTGCAAGATATTGAATTCATTTTCCGTTGTCAGTGACATCATCATGAGATCACAAGCAGGCAAGTGAGCAAGGGAGGAGGGAAGTCCGCATATTGGACTCCACTCAATAAGATTCTCCTGTCATGTGTCAGCCATTCCTTGACCATTCAATCAATGTGTAAAATGTAAATGAGAGCCAGAACCTGTTTGTGACTCTTGGCAAACTCCACGCCGACCCCAGTCAGTGGCGGCCCCCAGAGGCCTGGAGGGCAGGGTTCACAGGCGAATCCCTTGGCCGTGTTGACACAGCCCCCCCTGGAGTAGCAGGGCTGAGCTAGGAAGCACTGAGGACATCACACAGATGGAGATAGGGAGACATTACTATACACTACATTATATTACATTACATTACATTACATTAATCAAAGCAACTTATACACAATCAGTAATATTCAATATGTAGGGGAAAACAAAGAGGTTTTTTTTCAGAAAGTGCACTGAACTCCCAACTGTTTTTTTTTTTTACAAGGTGTTCGTTCAGGTGCGAGCAAACGGCAAGGTTCATATTTAATAGAAAAGCGGAGCCGCACGTTGAAGAAGGCTCAGGCCGAAACGTCTGTCTGTCATGCTAACCCAGCAGATTAAAACTACAAGAATTACACCTGAGAGTGTGGCTTTTCTACTAAAAAGGGGGAAAACACAGAGTACACAAATGCCAGGGAACACATAGACAGCGATAGGGGGAGAGAGAGCTGAGAGAAAGGGGACGTTTATGTTTGGAGACATTAATGAATCAAACTCTTTCAAGACAGGTGTGGTGAAAAAGCCAGAAACAGCAAGCGCGAATCTGCATGATCATACTCTACAAAACACAAAATACTATGTGTACAGAAACACTGATTCAGCTAATGTGCGGTAATATAACAGATTCACGATACAAAATCTTGATCTTTTCGAGTGGGCGTAGTCAAGGTGGTAGGTGTTTGTTATCATGGTGGCCGCCTTAGTGTGTGAGTGTGAGAGTGAGAATGCCACCTAGCCATCCACACAACACAGAACAGCAAGACAAGATGAATGCATAATAAATAAAAGCTAAAAAATAAATAAGAAACATTACACCATAAAAGCACACAAAGAATCACTACAACATTAGAAATAATTTCCTGCGGGACAGACCCCCTGACCCTGACTGACCTCATCGATGTCCTGGCAGTGTGTTCCGTTGCCCCTGGTTCCGTCGGGGCAGGGTCCGCAGCGGTATCCAGGGAACTCCACAATCTCCATGCAGGGTACGCCCTTGAAGCAGGGGCTGGGGGAGCAACGTGACCGTGAAGCCACAGGAGCAGGAACCTCGTGGAAACCTGCAGACAGAGTTGTCATTGCTTTTAGAGTTACTCCACATGACTTTTAGCTTCCACAGTATTTTATGTAAGTTTATTTTTTGTTATAATGTGTTAATGTTTATTTCCCTTATTATGTTTATGTGTTAATGTGTCTGTCTGAGTCTGGAACTTTTGGTTGGCTCCAATTTTGTCTTTCAATTTAGTCTAAATGGCACAATCCTCGCTGAGTAAAGGTTAAATAAACAAAACACCATTAACGCCATTAACACACAGGCCAATAACACACAGGCCAATAACACATAGCTGGCACTTTTCATTGCATTTGGAGGGGCTGGAGTGTTCCTTTTTATTTGGACAGCAGCACAGCGAAGAGTGGGACAGGAAATGAGTGGGAGAGAGAGATCAGGAAATGACCTAAGGCCGGAATCAAACCAGAGTAGTAGCACAGTGCTCCAAATTAAAAGGCCCACGCCTTGTTTTTAATATGTCTATGTAGGACCTGTCATATTAATAAAGATATTTTAATTTGGAGTGCCTTAGTCAGAGAATTTATTCTCATTTTTTGATCCTGGAAGTACTATACCTTGGACTAAAGAGCACCCAAACCCAAGAAGCCAACAAACTATCTGGATAAGAGCACGCCATACTCCACAAACTAATAGCAAAGTGCCTTAGCCGTTTGAACCACAGCCGAGGCCATGCTGAGAAATGGAATAACTACTATAAATTGAATATCTACCTGTACTATACTATTTGAAAAGTCAAAGAAGGCGATTAGATTATAAGGGGTACCTCTCTGCCAGTGGAATGCCTTCCTATTCATTGAAAAACTACTACCATAGTTCATAACTATTATGACCACACAGAGTCTTTAGTAATACATTACGAGATGATCGTAGCCATTCTGGTAACTCAAGTTTACAAGTTTATTTATTTAAGAAAGGGACAGTATATATTTAGCCTGGGAACTCCCATACTGCCTTTAGTTCTACACAATCGTTTCGATCTGAAAGACAGTATGGCGAGGATGACTCATAACGTACAAGATCATGGGATCTGTGTCATAATGGCCAAGCATTCCGACCTTAACAGTTTCTCTGCCCAATCAGAGAGCAGGGCAGTGTGTCATAATAGCCAAGTATTCCGGCCCCATACGGAATTTACAATAGGCAACTCCCCAGACCTAATCTCACTTGTGATTAGGTCTGGTGTTAACCAGGCAAGTATATATTGCCAGCATTTAAAAAAAAATGCCAAATATACAAGATTGCGTAGCCAACTCACCGCATACTTGGCACTCCAAAATAGTGTTTCTGATCAGAGACATTTCTTTCACCTAAAGGAAACCACAAAGAATATTTGGTCACTATTTATATTAAGGTCATGTACACGCACACGCACACATACACACAGGCTCACGCACACACAGACACACACGTGCGCACGCACACACACACACACATATACACACACAGGCACGCAAGCACGCACACACGCATCCGCACGCACACACACACACACACACACACATGTACACACGTACGTACGCACGCACACACACACACAAACGCACACGCGCACGCACACACGCACACACACACACACGTCATAAGCTATAGCCCAGCAGAGAGAGTCATACCTGTTCCCTGATGTCCTCTCTGAGTTCCCCCAAGATCTGGTTGAAGATGATCAGCTGACCTATCAGAGCCTTCGTGTGATCCCCTGAAATCAACACAGCATCACACAAGTGAGTAAGATCATCCATTGCGCTCTAACCATCCATTGCGCTCTAACCATCTATTGCGCCTGTGCACTACACTTTTCCACAATTTTGCAACAAATTTGCCATTACCCTGTCTTATTTCGCTGTTCTTGCCATTGCCATTGATTCATATTTACGAGCTATGAATTAAGGAATTGAGGTAACATGTCAGCCAACTGTGGAGAGCATTAACAAGATTCAAAATTCGTTTGACAGATGAGTTTTTCAATTTCGCATCTTCTCGTAATTCAGCAGTTTTTTTCACTTTTGGCCCATCAGAGGCCCCCTCCCAGGTGGGGGCCCTTGGCTGCAGCCATACCTAGCCTGTGCAGTAATCCAGCCCTGGACACACTCAACAATAAACTATCAACATAACATGGCTGTCCTCTATGGAACGCAGCACACAAAAAATAGTGTCATGTGATTCAACACTAAGGAGAGTTGATTTCTAGATTGTGTATTTACAGGACAAACTGAGCCAATGATGCATTCACATGTAATTGTCTACAATTGATTCGCGTGTGACACTATAACACACAGGAGATGTGAAGTATTGACGATGGCAATGACAAATTGGGCATAATGTCAACAAAGAAAGTCAGTTCACTCACCAAGTATGGAGTTCATCTCTCCGTTAACTGCGGAGAGAATAAAGTAAGTGTAATCAGCAATGAGTGGCTGGATTACGTTTTGACTTCAACAGTCTTCATCAAACAAAAAGGATTTCAAGTGACCGGACTTCTCTCTGCGACACTACAGTCCGCCTTTGTCCCGCACCTTTTCCTGGGATGTGCACAATCTTTACCTTCAACTAATCAGCAATGAGAGCTGATATTCCTTACAAATACTAAACCAGTCCTTGAAAGATAATCACAACAACCCCTTTCAGAATCAAAACCAGCTTGATTGACTAAGGACACTTAGAACAATAGCACCAGACATCTATGAAGTGATTATTATGAAGTTATAATCATTAAGTTACTATTATGAAGTGATTACCTGCGTTGTAGGCTGTTCCCGAGTCTCCCTGGAAAGGACAGTCAGTCAGAGCTCCAGCCTGAGCCACACTGCCCCCAAGTGCAAATTTCAAGGAGTCCACACCACCCTGAAATAGGTCAGTAGATTAATATAAAACTCGGGTGAGGAACCTTTGTTTCGAGGACTGTTTACGGCCCTTGTGGCCGTCTTATCATGCCCCCAACATCATTCTACTGTTATGCAGCTTCACATGAAAGGACAGGCTTTGTAAAGGAATGTTAGAAATAACATTTGCAATTCAAGGGGACCTAGTGAAGTTGCGGTCTGTTGCAAAAGATGGCCCTCCATAAAGGCCTTAAAGTGCAGGGGGAAATCTTGTTTTGTGCTCACAGTGCGGCCCTTGGAGGACTTTATGAAATTTGAAGTGACCCCTCGAATGCAAAAGGTTTCTCACTCCTCTGATATAAAATGATCAGGGGAGATGTTCCAAGTTCACTTAAAGGGGTATGCCACTATTTTGGGGCTTAATACTGTTAAAATTGTTGGCCAGGGTTTATAAAGGCGGTAAAGTGTCATATTTTTCATGCAAGCCGTTGTCTTGCTTTAAGACAAGTTAAAAGAGGGAATATGTCGCTAAGCTAGTGAAAGTCAATGGATCCGTGTAGCATTGTAGCATGCTACACGGATCCATTGACTTTCACTAGCTTAGCGACATGCTCCCTCTTTTAACTTGTCTTAAAGCAAGACAACGGCTTACATGAAAAATAAGACACGTTATCACCTTTATAAACCCCAGCCAACAATTTTAACTGTATTAAGCCCCAAAATAGTGGCATACCCCTTTAAGCAACAGAAAATGGTAAACCTGGGCCTCGGCTGTGGCTCAAACTGCTAAGGCACTGTACAGTTACACCAACCAGGGACACGGTTGTTTCCTGATCTTCCCCCATTTCTCTCTTCCACTCATTTTCTGTCAAACTCTCAAACTGTCTCGTTTAAATAAAGACTTAAAAGCCAAAAAAGAAAGTGGGTGCTGGCGGGCACATCTACGCAAAGAGGGTAGAAAAGAAAACAAGAACTCCCTGCTCTTTAGTAAGCTTTCATTTACCATTTCCTCCAGGCTATCGTAGCCTCTGTGCAGATGGGCTCGCCCGCCCTGCAGGCCCATTCACTTATTGTTGAAAAGACTCAACAACATTGCTATGCCATTACCAAAAACCTTAAGTAACAGAGTAAGACTTGGTCATTACAATCTGCACAACGGGGTTTACGTGGTCTGCCACCAAACCACCTTATAAGTTGCCGCGCGAAACTACAGGTCGGGCAAGAGCCAGGCAACCATATGAGTACCCGTCAGATGAATACTCCTCACACAGCCCTGATAGTACTTGATTGACACTGTAGATTCTTTGGCTTCACCAGTCCACCATTATTTCAGTAACCCCTTCTCATTTTACTGCTCTCGTCTTTATGATCCAATGTCATCATCTAATGACACACTGGGTAACTATTCGAGAAATGTTTCGAGATAATGGTGCCCCGAACAGATGTGGTTTATAGCAAGACATTTTAGAGGACTTGGATCAGGAGCAGACAATGTTTTACGACCGTCCCATCAGACTTCTATTAGAGGCCAATCATGTTGTTGCCTGGCAACAGTGCTCAATAAGTTCCTATGTGAGTGCACTGTGTAAGATGGTGGCCAGAGTAGGTACTGCAACTAGCCAGGCCGAGCTAGTCAGGTCAAGAGCAATTCAAGTACTTTCTGAGTTCCCGCAAATACGGGAACTCCTTTCACTTTGTCGGGAAGCAAACAACCATAAGCAAACGAAGGGAGGCGGGTCAACCATGCCGTTTGGGAAATGATAATTGTTATGTACTTGGTCAGACCAAGTCTCGAAGAGATTTGAACGTCGATGATAATCAGGCTATATTGCCACTATGTTGCTTATTGAAACTGTGCTGCCTAATGCCAGTCACAATGAATACTTGGAATTTGATGGTGGTAAGTATTTGTGAAAAAGGTAACATTTGGGAAAAGGTAGCATGAATTCTGGAAAGAAACTACTAAAAACATTACACAGTGCACCTTTAAGAGAACACCATGACTGTGTCCCATTTCTCCTCTCTCACACTTCACTTCATTTCATCTTCCACTCTGTTCATAGTGGGGATCCAACCCTCACTCCGATTCAAGGGAGAGTTTGAAGGGATTTCAAGCACTTCCTTCCCCTTGCTCTTGAAAGTATTGGGACACACTACGTACATTTTCATGTGCACCCACAAAAGCCAGTGTTGGCCTTGGTCATTGCTCAAAAGGCTAAGGCACAGTGCTCATGCATCCCACCCTCCCACCCCCACCCCCCACCGACAATCTTTCTCTTTCACTACTATCTCCTGTCACCATCTTCAGTGTTCTGCACAAATGAATTTGCATGAATGAGCGTTACAAAAACATGTGTAAGCATTAGAATAGGGACAAGAAAGACCTAAGTATTATCTAAACACAGAATTGCTGGACTCACTGTAAGACATTGCAGCCAGTGAAACGTAAAAAAGTAAGTTGCCTTGTTGCCTTGAGTTTGCAAGCTAACTCAACTTGAGAAACTCGCCTCGAGTTAAGTCAATCCCAGAGTTGAGTTAACTGACAAACTCAAGGCAGCAGGGCAACTTACTTTTTTATTTTTAACTGGCTTGCAATGTTTTACAGTCGACGTGTATACATGGCACTTTCACTTAAATCTGAATAAACGTCTAGGGAAAAAAAGCATTGCGATTGGACTGAGGACGCATGTGCTGAGTGAGCCAAATAAGACTCGGGGTCATGGAGTCAAACCTCCAGGGCCTCTGTGTACTACCGGGACAGGTGCTCATCTTCTGCCCGAAAATATTTCCCTCAGTCGGACTCAAAGCTTGGGACTTAGCTTAGAAAAACGAGTGGTCAAAGGGTGATGTGGAGTAACTTTGTTGTGCCTCATTACTTCGTGGGGCACTTTTACATCAATATATGGAAGCCACAACATTGATAGTCGCTTAGGGACTTTAAATTAAGCAAAACTTTAATGTAGGAAATCAACAGGAAGTCCGCCATTTTTTCTCATGGAGGCAAAGAGCAAGGGGTCTTGGCGCCATCGTGTTGGCCAACGAGCATGCGTGGAACGATCGGAATTATTAATTCTGAAAAAAAGGTTACATGACAGAGGAACGTGTTTAATCAGATTTAAAAGAGGAATCACCCACTTTAATCAGACTTATGTTTAATTCCGAATAAACTTAATTCCGGTTCGGTAAGTGTTTCCATGATGTTTTTAGAGCGGACTTAAGTTTTAATCAGATTTAAAGTGAGTTAACCCTATCGCGCCGGATGCATCATATATGTCTCATCAAATTCAAAGCCCTCTCCACGCTGACACAAAAAAAAAAATCGATCTGAAAAACATCCTGCGTGTCATTTCCAAACGTCCTGCAGTACACGGAAACCGCCACAAGAGAGCAGCGGTCGACAACAAGTTGACCACAGCTCGGCGAAAAACAGGAAAATGGGGTAGAAGCGGTTTCCCTGACCGACGCTGAGATTTCGTCAAATTGCATAAGGTTTGTGTACAAATTTCCGAAATATAACTCTACATCCTTTAATTTGAACACTTGCTTTGTGCAATTAAGCAAGGAAGAGTTTATATTTTTACACCGTGTTGCAGAGAGATCGTGCTAAAACTGATGAGACATATAAGCACCATCCGGCGGTGGCAGGAAGTCAGCCATCAATGCATTTGCTCCATAGGGAAACTTACAAAGCACACCACGACGATCGTTTAACAAAACACACAAGTTGTTTTACCTCAAGACAAAGATATTGCCTTAAGAAACAGGTTTTACTTGCAATTTTGAAAATGTAATGCAAAATGTTGAAATTATGATCTCGTAAAAAATGCATTGAAGTGAATGGAGAAATGGTCCAATTGTAGTAATGGACCCATATATTCAAATTACACATCAAAAATGAATAATGATCTATATTACACTCATAAATAGGTTGTTGAGCATTCGATCAGCTATGTTTTTACATAGATTTTAAAAAATTACCCAACCAGGCTGTGGGAAATGTAAAATATGGTCCTGCTAAAACAAGGATAGGCTTAAAAAAATGGCAGGATCTCACTAAATATTTAAAGATAATCCTCAAATTAAATTGTCTGATAACTTTTTTAAATTAAAAAAAAGTTGTAAATGCATTAAAAGTCATTTTTCAATGGTCATGAAATTGGAATTTTCATTCATTAAAAGCCTGATGCATCATATATGATGCATTAAATATCTCAGCGACCTTAACAAAATTTGGATTTTTTTTTTACATTTCTTATAAGGGACCAATATTGAAGCAAATTCCAAAAAATTAGAATTTTCTCTCATTGCTTTCATGGTTCAGGTTTCACAGGGTTAAATCGGATTTAAATGTCTCATGTAAACATACTGAGTGCTACAGCATGTACCTCACCTGAACTCGAGCGTAGGCCTTGACTCCGTTGCGGATGTCCACGAGCTCGGGGTTGGAGGGCAGGGGCACCAGCTGGGGGAGGCGCTGCCCGGAGTCGGCCAGCCTGCAGTCCACGTAGAGCTCCAGGTGCAGGTTCTCGCGTCGCAGGCCGCCCACCCGCAGGATGATGGAGTGGGTGCGGCCGTCCGCCAGGTTGGCGTTCTGCAGGTTGACGGTGTGAAGTTTGCCGTCCTGCCTGACGTAGCGCACCAAGACTGTGTACACGGCAGAGGGACACCAAAAGGAAAACCAGCAGTGTTAATTCAACACCTACAGAGTCAATCTAACATCTTCTACATTGCACTTGGTCCCAGGGTACTCTCTAAGTGTTGAAGCAGACCCATAATGCACACTGTTCCACCAGTGGAACACTGTAATAGATGTTAAAAAAAATAGTAATGAACTAGTAGTAATACATTCAAACTTGGTCATTGCCATTCTGGTAACAGCAAGTTTAAAACAGGGGCTGTGTCTTAACAGGTTATTGCTGATTTTTTTTTTTAACTGTGAAGCATTAGGATTTACAGCATCCGAGGGTTAGGATAGACAGTAGGTCAGCGTGTGCTTCAGGACATTTGAAACAGGTGCAATCAGAGATGGCAGCCTGTCCCACTGGCTAACGCTGCAGGAAAAAAATTTACATCACATGATGACACACAGATGTGTGTGTGCATGTGTGCCCAAGACTGTCTGTAGACTGTATGGCTCCCTGAGTTCCTCTACATGGGTCCCCTTGCAGATGAAACCCCCAGGGGGTATACTAAGAGGCTGGTTTAGTAGTAAACCAGGTTAACCCTCCTGTTATCCTTGGGGTCTATTTGACCCCATTCAATGTTTAACGTCTGAAAAATACATGAAGTACATAATTCTTTTGCTTCATCTTTGATGACTTTTCCTAAATATATGAATATATGAATATATGAATATATGAATATATGAATGTGAAACAAGTGAAATTTCCACAAAAATGGAAGAAAAAAAAATCTCTAAGTGCTGTACACGTTTTGGTTACATCTGTGTTCCTTGGGGTCAATTTGACCCCAAATTATTTAAGTGTATTAAACATAAATGGAACATCCATATTTTGCTAATACATGTTCCAATCTGTCTAGATTATGTAAAATACATGAATATAAGTTATTTAGAACAGAACATTTTGCTTTATTTAGGGCTCTGATAACTAACAATATGTATGATGTGGACGAGGGCCAAAACTAATTCAAGGCAACTTTTGGGCAGTTGTTGCACATTTTCGCCTAGTCATGGATTAGGTTTTTTGGTGTGTGGGCTGTGTGTGTGGGACTTATCTAAAGGGAAAGGAGATACGCACTCCGCGCTTCTAAATGAACAATCCGGTGCAACCAGAGCAGGACTAAAACATAAGCAAAAAGGGAAGGAAATCTGGTGCCACACGGATGTCTAATTTATTTTTTAGTGCAGTGAGACTAACGTTTCGACATGCTGCACTAAAAAATAAATGACAGAAAATAGACATCCTTGTGGCACCAGATTTCTTTCCCTTTTTGCTTATCTAAAGGGCTTTTTTTATGTCCCTAACAGAGCAACATTAAATATTTGAGGCATAAACCGGTGCAAAAGTTTTTGCTTCTACTGATTTTGTAGACATTTAAGTGGCTGGGGTCAGAATGACCCCAAGGATCACGGATGTAACCTAAATCTGAGGATATCAGGAGGGTTAAGTTAATTCCCCAGTCCCCTCACCCCACCCACCTTTGTTGATCTTGCCCATGATGGCGATCTCGATGAACTTCTTGTTGTCCTGCTTGCTGTAGAGGCCGAGCAGGACTCCGCCCAGCTTGTTGGGGATGCGCAGCGTGGACGCCACGTAGATGTCACTCTGGGTCTTCATGGCCCCCGCCACCTTCTCCACCGCCGCCACCGTCTGCTTCAGGTCCGACAGCGCCATCAGGTCGATCACTGGGCCAGGACGGGGACGGGTCGGGGCAGAATGTGCCAGGGGCAGGGCAGTGCCAAGGCAGAGCAGAGCAAGGCAGAGCAGACAGTCAAGTCAAGTCAACTTCATTGTCAGTTTGTTCATATGCACAGCACAGGTCATACAAGAACATTGAAATTGCGTTTCTCTTCTGTCCCATACAAAGACAAGGACATACCGTCATCGTCATCAGGTCGATCACTTGTTGAGTATAGAGCAGAGTAACTTTATTGATCCCCGAGCAGGGCCGGATTAAGATGGCCTGGGGCCCCTAGGCTACAGGTTGCTGTGGTTGCAAATTTCACCACAAATGTACATAGATAGTGTCATAATTACGAGCTAGAGATTGAGGATAACATGTCTACCAACTGTATTGAATAAAAAACTATATTTTTCAATATTGCATCTAGTCACAATTCTGCAATTTTTCACTTTTGGCCAATCAGGGGGCCCCCTGGAAGGTGGGGCCCCTAGGCTGCAGCCATATCTAGCCTGTGCATTAATCCGGCCCTGTCCCCGAGGGGTAATTCAGGTGTCAAGTAGCTTACATAAATACAAATAACGCCCACATGGACATTTAAGACACATAACACACAGGTTAAGTCAGGGAGGGGAAAATAAAAACTAAATAAAAAATAAAAAGGAAATGTGCAAAAATATAATTAATTTTGTCAGGACAAGGATGGAATGGGACAAAAAATCAGATGTCAAAAAGTGGAGAATATGCGCTCACACTATCGCCTAAATATGCTACTTAACGATTCTTAACTGGGTGCTTAACAGGGGCAGAATGTGTCAGGGGCAGGGCAGTGCAAGGCAGAGAAGAGCAGACAGTCAAGTCAAGTCAAGTCAAGTCAACTTCATTGTCAGTTTGTTCATATGCACAGCACAGGTCATACAAGAACATTGAAATTGCGTTTCTCTTCTGTCCCATACAAAGACAAGGACATACAGTACACAGGACTGGACCAAAAACAATAGGAGGACCAAATACAATAACAATGTAACAAGTAAGAAGTAATAATAAAGTGATGATAAAGTGATGTGGGGCAGCCATGGCCTAGTGGTTAGAGAGTTGGTCTTTCAACCAGGGGGTTGCTGGTTCAAATCCCCCCTGACCCCTCCCTACATCTCCATCCATGGCTGAAATGCACTTGAGCAAGGCACCTAACCCCACATTGCTCCAGGAACTCTAACCAATACCCTCTCCATCACATCCTCTCTACTTCTCCATCATCCTCTCTCCTTCTCCACCATCCTCTCTACTTCTCCATCATCCTCTCTCCTTCTCCACCATCCTCTCTGCTTTTCCACCATCATCTCTGCTTCTCCACCATCCTCTCTGCTTCTCCATCATCCTCTCTGCTTCTCCACCATCCTCTCTACTTCTCCACCATCCTCTCTGCTTCTCCATCATCCTCATCCTCTCTGCTTCTCCACCATCCTTTCTGCTTCTCCACCATCCTCTCTACTTCTCCACCATCCTCTCTGCTTCTCCACCATCCTCTCTGCTTCTCCACCATCCTCTCTCCTTCTCCACCATCCTCTCTACTTCTCCATCATCCTCTCTCCTTCTCCACCATCCTCTCTGCTTTTCCACCATCATCTCTGCTTCTCCACCATCCTCATCCTCTCTGCTTCTCCACCATCCTCTCTACTTCTCCACCATCCTCTCTGCTTCTCCATCACCCTCTCTACTTCTCCACCATCCTCTCTACTTCTCCTCCATCCTCTCTACTTCTCCACCATCCTCTCTGCTTCTCCATCATCCTCATCCTCTCTGCTTCTCCACCATCCTTTCTGCTTCTCCACCATCCTCTCTACTTCTCCACCATCCTCTCTGCTTCTCCACCATCCTCTCTACTTCTCCACCATCCTCTCTGCTTCTCCACCATCCTCTCTACTTCTCCATCATCCTCTCTCCCCCTCCATCACCCTCTCTTCTTCTCCACCATCCTCTCTACTTCTCCACCATCCTCTCTGCTTCTCCACCATCCTCTCTGCTTCTCCACCATCCTCTCTACTTCTCCACCATCCTCTCTGCTTCTCCACCATCCTCTCTACTTCTCCACCATCCTCTCTGCTTCTCCATCATCCTCATCCTCTCTGCTTCTCCACCATCCTTTCTGCTTCTCCACCATCCTCTCTGCTTCTCCACCATCCTTTCTGCTTCTCCACCATCCTCTCTACTTCTCCACCATCCTCTCTGCTTCTCGATCACTGTGGCAACCGGCCAGGAGGAAGCAATGCCAAGTCAGAGCAGAGCGGACAGAGGATGGCAACAGTGAAAGAGAAAGCCCACCTGGGAAACTCCAACTCCCGTTGTCATTGTGAGACAGCGCTCCTCACCACACAAGTGCACACTGCACACAACGAAGTTGCATTTATGCCTCACCCGTGCAAGGGGGCAGCCCCCAATGGCACCCCAAGGGAGCAATGCGGCGGGACGGTACCATGCTCAGGGTACCTCAGTCATGGAGGAGGATGGGGGAGAGCACTGTTTAATTACTCCCCCCACCAACCTGGCGGGTTGGGAGTCAAACCGGTAACCTTTGGGTTACAAGTCTGACGCCCTAACTGCTTACCCATGACAGTAGTAGTGGTAGCAGCTTTATTGTCACCCCACAGGGAAATTTCTTTCCAGGAAATGCACAGTAGCGTGAGACATGAAAACAAACTCAATACAATCAGATCCCCGAAGCACAATGTTAAACATTTACTCGAACACACCATACTCTTCCCAGTACATGAGACCACAATTCAAAGGAACACAATTGAATGGTAGGGATAAATGAATGGGATGAATGAAAAGTTGTGCCGGACATTGGGGAAAGATTGTTTTCGGCCGAGCACCAGCGAAGCACAAGGCCACGAGGAGAAGCAGAGGATGGGAGTGTAGATAATGAGTTGGCCCCAGAGTTGCTGTGGGTAGGCCTGCCTACTGTACGTTCATCATCATTTCAGCTCCTTATACTAGGTGTGCATTCCAATATGCGACCACTTGTGCTTGTGGCCTCGCCCCGCCTCCTGGCCCCTCCTCTGTGGAGAAAACAATCGAGTTTCCCAGCTGTCAGCCAAGCCAAAACAATTTTTTGGGGACTATTCTTCATTCACCATCCCAATTTCAAATGAGAAAATGACTTTACAATTGAGCTTTTGCGAGATATTGAAATATAATGCTGTTGTCAGTGATGTCATCATGACATATTACTTCCTGGTACGAGGTCACAAGCACAAGTGGAGGACGCAAGGTCGCATATTGGAATGCATGCTAGGTTTGTGTCTTTAGGTTCTTTCCAATATGCAAACTCCCGTCCTTGGCCGGCTTGTGGCTTTTTGCGGGACTCTTCCCCATTCAACATCCCGAATGCAAATGAGAGAATGACATTAGAATTGCGCTTTTGCATGATATTGAAATGCACTTCTGTCGTCAGTGACGTGACGTCATCAAGCAATCTTGGTAACTCCTGGTCTAACTGAGTGAGGCATAGACATGCATCTGTGGGCATTTACCTTTAAGACATTTAAGATCTATAGTATGCATATTTACTTTCAACGGTATTGGAAATTCTGCTAAACGTTTAGAACCATTACCTCTACAGTTGACATTGCTGTCAATGGATCTGCTCATCGCCTTCCCAATACTCTAGCACACAAACATCAAGCTCAAGTCCATAGAATTCAAGAGTAGAATAGGCAGAGCTGGCCATTAGCTCAGGAAAAATGCAGCAATTCATACAATGTTGAACATTTGGATAAGAATAGCCCCTAAACTTGCAAATACAGTATCTCTGCTGAGAGAGAAGAGGGTGTGTCTCAGTAGCCAAATTGACTTCCCTCCAATTAAACATGCATTAATTAAGTAGGCAATTCAACTAACATAAGATGACATTATTGTTCTTTGTTTTTCACCAATGGTGTGTGTGCATGTGCCTGTGCCTGTGCCTGTGCCTGTGTGTGTGTGTGTGTGTGTGTGTGTGTGTGTGTGTGTGTGTGTGTGTGTGTGTGTGTGTGTGTGTGGGGAAGTTGACAAGGGGGCGCAAAGGGGTCAGTTGTCCCGGGCCCAAGGAGATGGGGGACCAGAATTGGGTTCTCAAAGCATTGTATGTATTGGATGGGGGGCCCTCTCAGATGACTTTGCCCAGGGCCCAGCAAAGTCTGTCAGCGGCCCTGTGTGTGTGTGTGTGTGTGTGTGTGTGTGTGTGTGTGTGTGTGTGTGTGTGTGTGTGTGTGTGTGTGTGTGTGTGTGTGTGCTCTTTCCAAATCATTCCAGAGCTGGAAGACATACAGTATAAGTCTCCACACTAGCATCTGTCAGCTGCCATCAGCTGTGGTCTGAAATCAGCTGTTAGTATTATTTGGACACAAGACCATGACAACTGCAGCAGCACCAAGTCAAGTCCATCACAACAGCCAGCAGAGACCAGGCGTGGGTCTACCAGCCCTTTACCTCCGCCCTTCTCTCTCTCTCTCTCTCTCTCTCTCTCTCTCTCTCTCTCTCTCTCTCTCTCTCTATCTTTCTCTCGTTCTCTTTCCCTCTCTCTATCTTTCTCTCTCTCTCCATCTCTCTCTCTCTGTCTCTCTCTCTCTCTCTCTCCATCTCTCTCTCTCTCTCTCTCTCTCTCTCTCTCTCTCTCTCTCTCTCACACACACACACACACACACACACACACACACACACACACACACACACACACACACACTGAAATCCAAGTCTATCCCTTAAGAAAAACTACAGTATCTAATAAGGAAACTGCAGTATTTTAAGTTCAATATCCTTGTCAAAATATTGTATTACGTAGTTAAGTGAAAGAAACCCCTACATCAATAGTGACAGCTCTGATGTTATACAGCTGTTGAACAAAATGTGTTGGCAGCACAGACTGCATAACTTCTGAAGCTTTTAAAAGGATGTAGGGAGAGACTGGACACATTTTACGCATGAAAGCAAAAAACGGTCTCCCCAGCAACCAGACAGTAAATAAAAGGCTTCTTTTGCAGACATATCGACTCAAAATCAAAGAAAGAGTAGGCCTACTTATGCTTATTTCAAACAGAGGAGCACACTATGATACATATGCCAGAACGGTGCCATACTGTACGTCAATTAGGCCAACTTTTTCTAAGCCAAACCTTTTTCTTAAGAGTTCATTTCATGCGTGTCATGGGTGATGTGGGCAGGTAGGCTATCCTGTGGATTGCTGTGAAAAATCACATCAACCTGCGTAAAAAAAATCACAGGTCTCTTGGATAGCGCTCACAACACATATTCTTTAAAACATTAAACTATTTACCTTGCATATCCTGTTTATCCAGCGGCTCGCAAATGCAGATATTCTGCCACACAGAAAATAACATCCAAAATGCAATGTACTGTTTAGCCCCCATGGTCCCAAGGAGAAAAAAAAGCACGGCGTTGCTAGTCCTCAAAAGTGTTCAAATAGTTTGTCTCCTGCTCAAAATCGGTGTTGTCCAAAAGTTCCCAGATGTTTCGCCTTATGGGAATGATGTTGCGGCGGGAACTGGGGAGCCGAGTGCGATGATGATGAGGACCCCTTCCGAGCAGCGAGCGTCCCCGTCAGTTGCCCACCTCACGCTGTTGATTTATGACGAGGAGAGGCAGCCCAGCCGATTCCTCCCTCCAAACCTTCCCGCGCGCACGGGAGTAGTACACGCGACTCTCTTCTCACAAAACTCGCTGCATAATTGTAACTATTTGAAACAAGGACTGTGACCGTAGGCAAAATAAAACAATTATGGAAATAGTTCGTTGTGTGTGTTTTAATTTTTTTATTTATTTATTTATTTATTACAAAGTCCACCCCGATGTAACACTCCAAACAAGTGACCATTGACCCGGTGGTGACCTTGTCATTTCCTTTGTATACAAGCCAGTTGAAGGTAGTAGACTAAACCCTTTGCAGCCACCTCAATGTTGCACTGAAAGCCCACATTTTCAAAGAAAAACAGACGACTGTGAAGGGGAAACACTCACAAACATGCCCAAGTAGGTTATGGTATGATGTCATGCTTGGGCACAGGGTTCAGCTCCCTACTCATGGAGGACATGTGTTGAAAGAAGTTTAAGAATTTTATACAGCAGACTAGATCCACATCACCCTGCCTGTCAACCCCCAGCCCAGAATCTCAGGAAGCATCCCTAGGCTCTCACCTACCACCAGTGGTGTAGTCTACTTTTTTACGGTGGGTATACTGTATATTTGAGATTTTTTTGAAGTGGGTATACTGTATATATTTGTGCTATTCAAAACAATGGATCAATCAATTTTAAGTGGGTATACTGAAATCCCTGAAATTTAGAAGTGGGTATACTCCGTATACCCGCGTTCTACGTAGACTACACCACTGCCTACCACAACCTTGTGGAAAGAAAGACACCTCTCCAAACTAGACATGAACTGGCTCAGTGAGTGTAAACCTTTTCTTATGTGTAAGTGCTTAAGTAAAGAACTGCCCAAACACGAGACAGCATTCCTTGTTTTCATAAACCATGAACGAATGTTGGCTCCCTCCGCAAAAGACCCAGGCAGCAGCCAGACCCCCGCCCTCCTCCGGGC
>NC_085861.1:6925627-6955627 GCF_034702125.1 Engraulis encrasicolus
GTATTTTATTTGTTGTCTGTGGATGGGTGCGGTTGTGGGTGTGTGCCTATGTGCCAATCGGATGCTATGAGGGTGTGTTTTGTCAGTAGATGGGTGTGTTCGTGGGCGTGTGTCTATGTGCAGATAAGCCTAGTCTGGGATGTCGTGTGGTTCCGGGGCGGCCATTTTGACTCGTCGTTCTTGATGGGTCATCTTCATCCTGTGGTCTTCCTCTGTGTCATCTTCATCATGTGATCTCCCTCTGTCCCCCTTCAACCTGTGAACGACTGGGCATAATCCCCCATCCCCAAACATCAACCATTTCTATAGGGATTAGGACCCCGGGTGGGGCTGGGCCATCCTGGAAACATCAGGATTACCTGTGGTGCCATCTTGCCCAGGCCCGTCTTGGAGAACATTAACATGATTGCCTTTGAACGAGAACGTAATGGTTCTTGAGGCGTTGGCTCCTGCGTAACCATCTGTAGACTACCTTTATTCAGTTATTTAGCTGCAAAATGTTCTGGGCCTATTTGTTCGCCATATCCTGTTAATCAAATCATGTTCAGTCATCCTTGCAATTTTTCATCATCACAACACATATTAGTAAACATTCAATCTTTATTATCAAACAATCTTATTAGCAATCTTTATTATCAAACATTCTAATTAAATCAACTAACAAACCTAGAGTATCTCTAGTTATCTAAAAGCTAGTTTCTACTACTGTACAATATCTAACAACTCCCCCTGTTGGTGTCATTCATGACACCACTAATTTAAATATTGTACAGACTCTAAATTTATGCTATGAGCGGCGATATCTTCTTCTTGCACCCGTCGTGCTACTGTCCATTCCCTTTGTATGTTTCTCTTATGATCTAGTGGTGGGCCTCGCTTTTCAATCGCTGTAACACCAAGCTTTTCACCTGATACCTGGAAAACATCAAAATACAAAAATTAAAGTTGTCATAACACAGAGTAAAAATATACACATACACCACAACTGCTTTTCATCAAAAATACCACTGGGATAGAAATGGGATTTCCAACCTGACCATGTGACTGACAATTCCAACCTGTAAGTTTATCCCCGTCCCTGGGGCTGTGTCCTTAGTTCGCGTCACCTGTAAAATTGCTTTCAAACACCTGTTTTCTTGGAGGGATTATTGAAGGAATTGTGTTATTATTGACCAATGTAAATATTCGTTGTCATAAAATGCAAAAGTTGAAGCATCCCCCTGTTCCACTGAACGCTTTTTGGGACAGTGGCTGTGAGAGTGCAGCCTACTGCTGGAAGACCTTGTCTCCATGTCCTCTCCTGTGTCCTAATGGAACTAAAATATTAAGTAATTCAAATATTTACACAAGACAATAAGATACACACATTTCCAGTTCCCTATTGCCCCGGGCATTGTGATAAGGGATACCAAAAATATCAATACATTTGATTAGTGTAGAAACAAAGTTAGGTTTGAGTTAGTTGTAAGAGTTAGTTTTTGTTATGTGTTAGGACCATTCCACATGCATACAGACTTCCTTGAGTCCAATAACCTTCTCCTGTTCTCATGGCCATTTTGATGGCTTCCGATGAGGTCCTCCTGCACCCTGTGATGAGACATCTCAGAGCAGAACAGTTAGTTCATTGCAACATGGTTTACCAGACTCGACATATCATACTTGGTATGACTACTAGAGAATTGTTTTTTTTCTCAACCATGTTTTAGTCTTTGTTCTTAATTTTACTGTCGTTATCAGACCATGTCCTTCATTTCTTCTTTCAACCTCTTCTTTGCTTCTGCTAACTGTAATTTCAAGAGTTGTGTTTGTGCTGTCTCAGTACCTTGTTGCTCTTCCCTGCGTTTATCTGTGTATCGTTTTATGTGGTGTTTCAAGTGTCTTTCCCATTGTTCTGTGGTGCAGCCAGGGAGGTCTGGATTACTTTCTATTGCCTCCCTCACTGTTCTCGGGACCGCTGCTAAGACTGCCTGTCTAAACAGAGTGGTGTGTAATTGCCCCGAGCCAGGATGGCTCCCTGCGATGTCCGTCCAAGTTTCTTTACTCTTTGTCAAAAACTCGTGAATGTCTTGCCCTTCCTTAAAACTAAACACCAGAGTATGCATTGCCCCTGGAGGCACCGGATATCGCTTACGCACTGCAGAGCCTATTTCAGTAGCATATAGTGTCAATGACGTTGAATCAGGTAAATGCCTCGTTCTTGCACCTGATTCTACCTCGTCCATCTCCCATGTACTGGTTTGATTACAAAGTATCGCACGCCAATCACCCACAGCTAATTTGTGTCCCATAGTCACTTTCATGAGTTTAGACATCCATGGACCCCCACCTACCTCTGCCGGCCTCGGCATTTGGTCCAAAATTGTGTTCATGTCCGCAAAGCTAAAAGGCTTGTATTCTTCCCCCCCCCATATGTCCTGCTTTCCTCAACAGAGGATACTGCCCCACAGTCTTGCATTGCCCTTGTCGAGCCACAGTTTCGCGAAGGTCATATCTAGGTGAAGAGTGTAGTGTCAGTGTGCCTGTCATCGTTGCCTGCCTTTGTTGTCCTTGTGTTAACATTTCCTCATATTGTGTGGCCTCTCTCTGTTCCCAATCTGACTGTGCTGTACGATTGACCTCCTTGCTATTCCTTTCTCGTTCTTCTGTCATCTGCTTTGCACTTCCATTCATTTGCTTCCTCAACTCCATCAATCTCTCCTCATTTTCTTCCTGAATACGTCTTCTTGCCCATGCTGTATCAGATGGAAACGGCCCTCCTGACCCACCCACACTCTCTTCGTCTAGGTCATCTGACTGCTCTGACCCCGCGGTACCCACTGGCTTAAGTTCTTGAAAGCTCTCATTGGCTATATTCTCCAAACTGGGATATATTCTTCCAATTCTCGTGTCCACCACATTTACTACATCAACCTGACCTGAAGGCATTTCTTCTGCTGTAACTGTACCACTGGTAATCTTGAACTGTGGCATTTGAGTAGGCCTATTGTATGGGGGTGGTGGTGTTGAGTTTAATGGCGCGGCATGCAACATAGCTGTTTGTAGTTTTCTACTCTCAACCTTTCTCTGTGAAAGTTCCAGTGCTGCACATGTAACAGACATATTGTATAAATATTTCCGGCGCAATTCCAACATTTCTCTCTTTTTCTTCCAGTTTCCTCTAAACAACAATGACGGTTTCACTTGCTCGTGCTGTTCTAAGTTAACTTTTGCATTCTCTGCTGCCTTGTTCAAATAGGGCAGTAGTGGGCGTCTTTCATTATTACATGGTACCAGTTCTTGTGATTTCAACTCACGCCACAATCGCACATATGCTTTCTCCATGTCTTCTCTCTTTACCAGCCGTTCATTTCAAATCAAGTCATTGAGCACATCTTCCCATTGTTCTAAGACAGTATTCCAATTCATTTTATTCTTAGCTTGACCTTCTGACTCCATTTTTGACAAACGATTTCCAACTCCTTCAAACTCCTTATCAAAGCTACCGTCCATTTTTTTCATTCGTTCTTTTTTTCTTCTTTTTTAGTTCCTGTATAATGTAATCAATCACGCTCACACATTCACACCATTGGCCAACAGTCACACGTACACGCTCATTCTCACTTCACATACACTCACTGTTCAAACCCCCTGTAGTTCTACAACCCAAATAAAACCAAAACCAAAACCAAAGTGCAACTTAAAACCAGTCCAGCGTTACCTTTTACCCTTCAAATGCATGCAAGAAGCTCAGAGATTACTAGGTTCTACTCACTAAGCACACCACCGGCTTAGATTTGTCTTTTTATTAGCGTGAGACGACGTTCAACTCATCCAGGCCTGTAACCAAATTCCCAATGCAATTCCTATAGTTCCCAAAACAATTCCCAATACAATTCCAATACAATTCCTATATTTCCCAATACAATTCCTATAGTCTGCGATCACCAGACTACAACTAAACCCCCGGTTTAGATTTGTCCTTTTTTTTAATATGGGAGACATACAACCCATCACCAATCTATATCTCTATAGATACGGCCTACTAAGTCCCAGACTTAGATTCTTGGCCCTACTAAGCCCGACACTGGCTTAGATTTCTCTCTTTTGTTTAGCGTGAGACGAGATTCAACTCATCAAGGCCTGCATCCAACTCTTTATACTCAATACTTCAAACCTTTTACATATGATCAATTAAACTGTAGTTAAGCCCCAGGCTTACTTAAACGTGTCTTTTTCTTTTCATGAGAGACATCAACTCATCTCGGTCTATAAAAACAAACCAATGCACAATATAGCTTACTAGGTCTCTGGCAGATGTTATATTCTTATCGCTTGGACTCCTTAAAATAAACCAAAACAAACAAAACATAGGCCTACCAATGCTTGTGTCTCTTATGCAAGCTGTATAGGGTCATGCGCTACAGAATAACACCAAACACAATTTAGTTATCTTCTCCAAATGCAGATCTTAGTGTAAAGGTGTCTGCTTACCTGCTTGTTTGTGTGGCCACTGTTGGTGTTATTCGGTCATGCAGTCCTCCAGGATACCAAAAAATAAAATTTAATCCGTTTTTCCTTTTGAATCACAGTCGCCGGTCACCAATTATTAAATATAAGGTCTCCGCCATATTACATGTTCGTTGAATTCAAAAAGGAAAAAGGCAAAACAGTCCGAATATGTCCCCAACAAAATCCAAGGATTTATTGTCTACAAAAAGTATATTTACAGCAGTAGTAACCGATGCTATCTAGAACACTGGATACTACACAAAAAGCATAAGGTACACAAGCATTCAGAGCTCTGGAGATTTCCTGACCTAAATACCCCTGACCGATAACAAAAGTTAATGCAGTTTAGGAGAGGTTAGGTAAAAAGAAAACTGCCCTTCATTTCCCTGCATGTGTATTTTATTTGTTGTCTGTGGATGGGTGCGGTTGTGGGTGTGTGCCTATGTGCCAATCGGATGCTATGAGGGTGTGTTTTGTCAGTAGATGGGTGTGTTCGTGGGCGTGTGTCTATGTGCAGATAAGCCTAGTCTGGGATGTCGTGTGGTTCCGGGGCGGCCATTTTGACTCGTCGTTCTTGATGGGTCATCTTCATCCTGTGGTCTTCCTCTGTGTCATCTTCATCATGTGATCTCCCTCTGTCCCCCTTCAACCTGTGAACGACTGGGCATAATCCCCCATCCCCAAACATCAACCATTTCTATAGGGATTAGGACCCCGGGTGGGGCTGGGCCATCCTGGAAACATCAGGATTACCTGTGGTGCCATCTTGCCCAGGCCCGTCTTGGAGAACATTAACATGATTGCCTTTGAACGAGAACGTAATGGTTCTTGAGGCGTTGGCTCCTGCGTAACCATCTGTAGACTACCTTTATTCAGTTATTTAGCTGCAAAATGTTCTGGGCCTATTTGTTCGCCATATCCTGTTAATCAAATCATGTTCAGTCATCCTTGCAATTTTTCATCATCACAACACATATTAGTAAACATTCAATCTTTATTATCAAACAATCTTATTAGCAATCTTTATTATCAAACATTCTAATTAAATCAACTAACAAACCTAGAGTATCTCTAGTTATCTAAAAGCTAGTTTCTACTACTGTACAATATCTAACACTGTCTGGCCGCCATTTTACCTGAAACAGCCAACTAAGAATGCCCTCAAAACTGGGGTGCATTTCTAGAAAGCGTAGTTGCTAACTATGTTAGCTAACTATGTTTGTTGGTTGCAATGCAATTTCCCATTGGCAACTACCAAAGTTGCTAACTGCTAACAACTACGCTTTCCAGAAATGCACCCCTCTGGTAGACCACATAGTCTCATGTGAATGCATCCCTGATGATTACAGTACATACAGAAGTTCACACACAACACACAACAAAGTTGAAATTGAAGGCCGATTTATTGGTTCATAAATTAAGAAAATATAATATCCATCATTTCTGGTGTTACATTTACGTACAACTTGATCAGCACAAGATTAAGTGAAAATGCACATGTGTATTATTGGTCTTAAGAGCTCGAGAGCTTTTCATGAGTATAGTTGGATGCCATAGGTTGTAGCTTAAGTGCATCAAAACACACAAAAGACAGATATCTGACAACTTAAAGGAAGCAGTCCTATTCGAGATGGATATATTACAATGCACATATTGTCATGCTACATTACACCATATCAAATTTATTTCTCTGGGGGACAGCGTCCGTCAAAATCAATTTACATTTTTGCTTTTGTAAAATAACAGGATCTACAATTCAGCATTTGCAGAGACTAAGGGCTGAAACAAGCTCATCAGGAGGAGGGGAGGCCTTTCTAGTTTGTCCACCTGTGCTCCTTAGAACTACTGAAGAGAACAGAAAAGGTACCGGTATACATATTCTTTGGTAAATTAATTGAAAATGTATTTTTGTCCAACATCTTTCAAATGGATTCAGAGGTCAAGTACTGCAACACATAATTTCAGTAATGGTCCGTCAGTCACACCCAGTAAAGCACTGTGTGTAAGCAGTGGTCAAGTTGTAAAATCAAACCAGGGGGAATGTACAGAGATGTTTTCTGATTATTGGGGGTTCAGAGGTTTCTCCCCCGAATTGTTTTTGAAAATGTAGTTGTTAAAAGTGTACAATATGTGAAGAATGGATGCCTGTTTTAGAGGGGGATGATTTTTTACCATTTTCATTGTAGGGGGGATGGCATCCCCCCGCATCCTCCTACAACTCGAGCCCTGTGTGTAAGCCTTTTGAACAAACTGTCTCCCATCCAACACATCAGTATATGACACTTTGACCAGGCCTCAATACACATATGTATGCTTTATTTAACCAGGAGGGGTCCCGTTGAGGCACACTGACTCTTCTTCCAGGGATACGATGCCAACCAAAGATGTAGATTGGTCTTGGGTTGAGGTGGGGACATTTTAATGGATAATTATCTGGGTATGCTGTTTTTGCATTATATTTGTGGTAAAGTGGTGGGGACACGCTAGGTTCACCTCAAAAGTAGTACGGACATCCCTACCGTGGCGCTAACGCTAGGACACTCGTCTGCTACGCGGCCGACCCGGGTTCGATTCCGGCTCTGGTCCCTTGCCAGCTCTTCCCTGTCTCTCTCTTCCAACTCACTTCCTATCTCTCCTCCACTATCCTGTCATGTAAAAATAATAAAGGCTTACAAAGCCCCAAAAACACTTTAAAAAAGTGGTATGGACATGTCCCTCCCAACCATCCACACCTAATATTATGCCCATGATGCCAACACTCTAAACTTTTCATTGCATAGTGCCGCTGCTGAGAATAGCATTTCTTTTTTTTTAGGGGCTTTTATGCCTTTATTTGACAGGACAGTCGAAGATGGTGACAGGAAGCGAATGGGACAGACAGACAGGGGAGGATCGGGAAATGACCCCGGCCGGACTCGAACTGCCTGGGGTCCCCGTGGGTGGCTTAACGCGCTGCGCCACAGTGCCCCCGGGAATAGCATATTTGAATGATGGTTAAGTTTAGGCAACAGTTTAGTCTAGACAGCCTGGTCTTATGGAAAAGGACAATCTTTGGTGTCATATATTGAAGCCCAGGTACTATTCAAAGAACATGGTTAAGTGATAAACCTGGCTAAATTCACCAATTGGAAGTGGTAAACCTGAAAATAAGACAGTGGGCTGGAGGCATCATTCAGTCAAGAAAATAAGGACTCTAGCCCTTCTATGATCTATGATTTACCACGACCTCAAGGTTAATCTAACCTGGTTTACTATTGGACCAGGTTATTGGAGTACTCCCCTGGTCATAAGTATACCTTTGGCTTCATATACGTCATATACTGATGTACTGGGTGTGTGAGAGACCAGCTTGTTTAAACACTGAAGTAGCTTTATGTGGACACTTACCGCACAAATACACCTACCGCGACATGAGCGAGGCGAGCGACAGGAGTAATTGACTTTGTATTGAGTCGCCCGACAAAAGCGATTCAGGAGACTAGATGCGATTCGCGCGACGAGAGCGACAGTTTGAAGTTGAAATCCTTTCAACTTTCTATGACGCGGTTCTGCGACCAGCCGCGACACCCAATGACTGTATAGAGAACATTGACCACAGCCAATGGGAATGTTTGTCTGCCCTCTGTCGCTTGAATCGCGCCTGGTCTATTTGTGCGGTTAAACTAAACAACACACAGGACTTATCCTCTGGGCATTTGCTAATGTACACAAACGCATGCACAGTACCTTATCTTAATTTCCAACACAATACAACAAAGAGTTGAAATCACAACATATAAATAGAAACCAAGGGAGGATTCATCAGATCACAAGGCAACAATGGAGTTTTTTTTCTTTCATATCAAGTGCAAGTTTGATCCACCTATTATTTAGTTCCACTTTTGGGTAAAGGGGTTTCGGCGGAAAAGATTTCAGGATCATTTTGGTCCATACACACTACAAGTTATTAACAGCTAAATTATTAGCTTGGCATGACAAGTCATGAATGGAAAAAAACATATTCAAAACAGGCCAGTGTGGGGTAAACTTGGGCCATTTGGAAAGTGCCTAAGAAAGCAGGTCCATAATTTCATTGAAACAGTCATAATTCTGTAAGATATGGAATTGAGCACTGTCATTGCGAAGCTTAAATCCTTCTAAAGGAAATAAATACTGCGGTGAAAACAAAACATTCAGAGTGATTTTGGTGATTGCTATGCAGATGTTGTCATTAAGTGTTAAAAATGGTGCTAGCCATCATGATTATCATGCAATAAGAGCAGTATTCACACGTAACGTAACATCCTCTTAGTCTGTTATAACATGTATTCGCACGTAACATAACATCCTCTTAGTCTGTTATAACCTGTATTCACACGTAACATAACATCCTCTTGGTCTATTGTAACCTGTAACGTGAAACCTTACTAGTCTACTCAGTTACACTTTACATACGCATGGCATGACAGTGTCATAATAATGTCAAAACAGTGTCATGACACAGTCATAGATGAGTCATGACACATTACGTCAATTTCATAAACATTTTATGTCGTGAAAAGTTGATACTGTTTGTGTTGTCAACAGTCAGAAGATGGTTATGACATGTCTATGACTGTGTTACGACACTGTTTGACACTGTAATGTCATATTTTTGAAGCCAGCATCAAGTAAAGTGTAACCGTCTACTCATAGGTAGGCTGACGTTCCAGAGTAGAGAGACAGGCAGATGTCACTTAAACTC
Organism: Engraulis encrasicolus; assembly: GCF_034702125.1. Lineage (NCBI taxonomy): Eukaryota > Metazoa > Chordata > Actinopteri > Clupeiformes > Engraulidae > Engraulis > Engraulis encrasicolus. The sequence goes on from NC_085861.1 coordinate 6,934,839, forward strand.
ATTCCCAATACGGCCATACTGCGGAAATATTCTGGTAGCACAGCACAGCTATCGTCCACGCATGTAAACAGAATACTCCGGAACTGATTTTAAACAGAATACTGACAATATTCCGCTTGAGACTGGAACATTCAGGGCACATATGTATGTGTAACCACACTTAACTCTTTGTCTTTAAAGCAATGCTACACACTAATAAAGCACTGCAGTAGCACTAAGTCCCTGTTAAAGCGCCATCTATCATACATACGTACTTCACACGGATACTGAGGTGCCCATTCCAGACCCCATCTGCCTCTCACTGACACATACACATATGCATGTGCACACCAGGCTTGTACGAAATTCCGAATTGAATGAATTTGAATTCACAGTAATGCCATAATACGAACACTAGGTGGTGTCATTATCTTGAATTTCTTTGAATTTAAGCTACACCACCTTTTTAGAGTACATAGAACACCACCACCTAGTGTTCATATTATGGCATTACTTTGAATTCAAATTCATTCAATTCGGAATTCCGTACAAACCTGGCGCACACATCCTGTACGGTAGGTATACACACGCTGCTCGCCGCCAGCATTTGAGTGAAGGAAAACACACACATACGTACAGGCAGGCACATGTGAACTCACACACACACACACACACACACACACACACACACACACACACACACACACACACACACACACACACACACACACACACACACACACACACACACACACACACACACACACACACACACACACACACGTGTGAATGAAAGCAGACATGCACACACAGGCACACACACAAGCAAGCAAGCACATTCACTCAAACACAAACACAAACACAAACACACACACACACACCCTCGTCACTCCTCGTCCTCCCCTGGCGTGCCCCCTGCGATGCCCTGGGTCTCCTGCATGTCGTTGTCCTCCTCCACGGCGGGCACGTGCTCGACGGCTACGATGCCCGTCAGCAGGGCGTAGCTCAGCATGGCGCCCAGCGCGAACACCAGCGACAGCAGCTGCTTACGACGCTTATTGGGCTCGCTGTCCACCTCGCTGGACTCCGGCTGAGGGGAGAGCTTGCGTGGCGTTGCGTCTGGAGTTGGGATGCAAATTATCGATTAATTCATGAATCATTAGTTGATAGTCTTATCGATTGACTTACGATTAATTGATGAGCGGCGTTTCCCCCCCGAAATCTCTATGTTTCTCGGAAATAAACTACTAAATCTAAAAAAAATTAATAACAAATGTACATAAAACACCACATTTAAATTTTAATCCTTAGGTGATTTAAATATTCCCACTATTCACACCCCTCTTCACACACACTCTTCATATGCCCATTTCACCTGGGTGTCTTGTCAGTCGATTAATTGCGATTAATGTTTTTTAATCGATTAACCCATTGGTCGATTAAAGTCGATTAATCGATTAATCATTTGCATCCCTAGTCTGGAGGATGGCAAAGAAACAAACTGGTCAGTGTTTGGAAAGCAAACGAGATTGCTACGCTGCTATGCTACGCTGCTGATGGGAGAGCTTGGGCAATTCTCAAAACCTAGTGCGCGCACTTCCAAGAGTATTCAGCCTAATTAGTCTGGAGATTAGATTGGATACTCCGTAGAGTTCACCAAAGAGTATCCAATTACTGGGCGTGACTAATTAGGTTGATACACTTGGAAGTGCGCGCACTAGGTTTTGAGAAATGCCCCTTGTGCTCTCTAGATGGTAGAGGACACATAATGCTGGTTTAGAGTTCTATTTTGTTATTGATCAACTCCGCCAAGGAGGTTACGTTTTCGGTCGCGTTGGTTTGTCAGTTTTTCTGTCTGTCTGTTTGTCTGTCTGTTTGTTTGTTTGTCAGCAGGATAACTCAAAAAGTCATGAACGTATTTGGCTGAAACTTTGTGGAGTTGTTGGCCCAAGGAACAAGTGATAAATTCTGGTGGTGATCGGGATCACGAACCAGAACCAGGACCTTTTTAAAGATTCTTCCTCATTGCTAGCCTAGGAATCCAGACGCCCCTTGTGACCGCAAATTGGAAATTGCGGAACAGTCCGGTTTCTAACTCCACAAGAGGAAGGCAGATGACAATAGGGTAGTGGTTCCCAACCTATGGGTCGGGACCCACCTTATGGGTCGCCAAAGATCCACAGGGGGTCGCGGAGCCCTCTTGATTTTAAGGGGTTTCATTTTAAATATATATAGCCCATGTTGAATAAAAGACAAAGCATTTAACTAATAAATACATAGAATCAACAAATTGTAAGTGCTAAATTAAACATTTATTCTATATTTGACCAAAGACGAATTGAGGAATAAAATAACTAAAATTAGTTTTCGCAGGAAACAGAGGGCATCTTATGACTCCGTCTCGTGCGGGCGCTCGCGTGGTTGGGTCACCAAAGCTTACAATAGTAAAAACATGGGTCCCTTAAGAAAAAGGTTGGGAACCACTGGGCTGTAACATAGTCATATGTTCTATCAAGCAGCTTCCTTGGCAGAGGTCTGCACTCTCAGAGTGCATTTCTACAAAGTAGTTATTGTTATGATTTTATTCGTTTTATCCTTTTTTGTAAAGAGCATTAAAATGCCTCTACCTGTACATGTTCAAAAATTGCAGATTTTTGGGGAAAAAACTGGTAATTGTGATCACTGTATTGCCTAGAGGCGGGGAAAGGGCACAATGGGTTTTTGTTTTGCTTTTTTTTCTCTGCTTACCATTGAGCTCGTTGGGAAAGTAGAGCGTGAGGATGTTGGAGCAGAATCGAGTCAGGTTGTCCAGAGAGCTCAGGTGCTGCTGGAGACGAGCGCAGGGGAGCTTGATCTTCAGGAGGGGGGCCAGGTGGCCAAACACATGGGCGTCCAGAGACGAGGGCCTGGACAGATCAACAACCAACATGTCATCATGCATAGGCGTATCTATGACACACTGATTTGAACCCACTGAACCCGCGTGTGTCCAATAGGCATTTCCAAGTTAAGGCGTGCTCCACAACGCCCTGTGACAGAAGTAAAGCAGCAGAAACATTGCTTTACTGACAGGTTAGGTTTAGGGGTGGTTTTAGTTAGGGCACAGCAACGCATATTTGCGTTTAGTAACAGAAATGCGCTGTGATAAAACAAAATCGCAGACACAGCGGGAAAACTGTGCAAACCTCGTCACGTGTCAAAAGTGCATGAAAGCGCTTTACCGTTGTGTTGAGGAGCACGCTTTAACTTCAAAATGCGTCGCACCAACACGCTGAATGCACTAGCGTGCGATACATACGCTAAAGCATGATGACAGCCTGTTCAACAACATGTACAACACACACAATAACATGATCAACAGCATGTACAACACACATGCACATAATAAAATGAAAGGCTAACTGCATTGCATAATAACATGCAGGGCTCTAAATTAACACCAGCCAACCGGCCAAATGCTGGTAAACCTTCAGGTTGGCTTGCGAGTCACTTTGACTCATTAGTGGGTGTGTGTTTCGCTAGTAAGAACCTAGAGAAAGTGGGGGCCCAGTGGTGAAACACATGGGCATTCGTAGACAAGGGCCTGACATAAATCACCAGCATGGCGAAAAGTCGGAGGTCAATTTTGGCAAATGAGAGTGCCCAGGATGGGATTCTCCTTTTTCTAACTCCAACATGATGGAACATACAAAATGATCAAATGTATGGTGTGTCTACTTTTAGATGGTGTACTGTAATCTTCGATTTTCGAGAGGTGGGGAAGACTAAAAAGGTGCTTGTGTACGAAATCATGTTTGACACATTAATGCCTGATGCAAGTATGTTTGACATTGCTACATAAACAGTAAAAAGGGGGCAAGTGGTGCAGAAATGCATACAGTACAAGCAGCCTCTCTGAGGAGCCTGGCAGATGAAGGGCCTTAGAGGAAACGGCATAAGAGTAAAATAATGCACATCCCACCTCTCTGAGGCCACGTGCAGGACAAAGGTGCATCTGATATTGGACAAAGTAGAAGTCCGCACACTGTACTATAGCTCCGCTTTGAAATTTATTTAGGTCATACAACGTTTCAACCCAACAGGGTCTTCATCAGGCCATGCAATTGCACACAGAAGATAATGAAAAGAAGGAGGCGCACACAAGGCTTGTGTGAAAAATGTATTGTAGCCAGAAATGTACAAAAGAAGTCAGAGGTTAACTGTAGAAACAGACGTTTCGGACCTAGTCCATTCTCAATATCTCCAGTGCGCCTCCTTTTTTTCATTATCTCAAGTGATTACTACGTTTTGGGAGTGGACGCACCAAGCAATACACGGGTCTGAAGTGCAGGCGCAGACGCCGACCTTGTTGGTTTTTGTCATTGCACACAAAAGAACATACAGTACTGTACATTCCATTTTTAATATGTATTGTCGGTCCTAGTTCCAGATGAATTGCAAAAAGACTCACGAATCACCGAAGAAGAATTTGCTGGAGCCGAGACGTTGAGAAAGGAGATTCATACACTCCTGGGCATCACGGTAGAGCTGCAGAGAGAGAGAGACAGGGAAGAGGAAGAGAGAGGGAGAGAGAGAAAGCAAGAGAGAAGGGGAGAACAACAAATAACAGATGACAGAGAGGAGAGAGAGAGAGAGAGAGAGAGAGAGAGAGAGAGAGAGAGAGAGAGAGAGAGAGGTTGAGAACTAAGATGAATAACTGTAACTGTAAGACATGCAGGTAGGCAGGCAGACAGGCAGGGAGGGAAGTGGACAGACAGACAGGCAGGGAAGTGGACAGACAGGCAGGCAGGGAGACAGACAGACAGGTAGACAGGTAGACAGGCAGACACACAGACAGGTAGACAGGCAGACAGGTAGACAGGCAGGTAGGTAGGCAGGCAGGGAAGTGGACAGACAGACAGGCAGGGAGACAGACAGACAGGTAGACAGGCAGGTAGGTAGGCAGGCAGGCAGGCAGGCAGGCAGGTAGACAGACAGGGAAGCAGAGAGGCAGGCAGGGAGACAGGCAGGGAGACAGGCAGGTAGGGAGGCAGACAGGGAGGCAGGCAGGGAATCAGGGAGGGAGACAGACAGGGAGGGAGGGAGACAGGCAGGGAGACAGGCAGGTAGGGAGGCAGACAGGGAGGCAGGCAGGGAAGCCGGGAGGCAGACAGGCAGGGAGGGAGACAGATAGGCAGGCCCAGGCCCTACAACACAGACACTACTTTATTCGCATGTCATAATGGCGGCGGTGTGTGTCTTCCTGGGGTGCCATAAATCAACTGGATCGGCATTCTGCGTTCACACAGAGAGGCTGCGGTCCTCAGTTCCCATGCACATGGTCACCACATTTACCTCCATTACGTCAGTCAGCACGTGGAGGCAGCTCAGGGGGATAAACAATGTGGCTGCCCTTCCCCGACCTGGCCTGCCTGCATGCACGCCTCCCAAGGTGACTCTCCACCCCCTCCACCACCACCTCCACCACCTCCTCCATCACCTCCTCCTCCACCACCACCGCTAACCCCGAACCCCCCCACCACAATCACCACCACCACCTCCTCCACCACCACCACCATCATCACTAATTCCCAACCCCACCACCACAACCACCACCTCCTCCTCCTCCTCCACCATCATCACCACTAACCCCAAACCCCACCACCACCTCCACCACCTCCTCCATCACCTCCTCCTCCACCACCACCGCTAACCCCGAACCCCCCCACCACAATCACCACCTCCTCCTCCTCCTCCACCATCATCACCACTAACCCCAAACCCCACCACTACCTCCATCACCACCTCCTCCTCCTCCACCACCACCACCATCATCATCACTAACCCCCAACCCCACCATCTCCATCACCACCACCTCGTCCTCCTCCACCACATCTCCCAATGTGCCTCCCTACCACCACCACCTCCTCCTCCTCCACCACCACCACCATCATCATCACTAACCCCCAACCCCACCATCTCCATCACCACCACCTCGTCCTCCTCCACCACATCTCCCAATGTGCCTCTCCACCACTAACTCCTCCACCACCACCTCCTCCCTCACCACCACCACCACTAACCCCCAACCCCACCACCATCACCACCACCTCCTCCCCCAACCCCACCACAAGCAGGGCCATTAAGGGCCCCCCCACCATCTACATTGGAGCTGGAAACTACATACAGTCCCAGGAAAAAGTTTGTACACCCTTTGAAGTTTCTTACATTTCTGTCAAAATTGATCATAAAACATGGTCTGATCTTCCCGGAAATCTCAAGAAGGAACAATCAGAGTCTGCTTTAATTAATTCAACCCAAACATTTACATGTTATCATATTTTTATTGGTCACAAGGCCATAACATTCACAGGAGAGCAGGGCATAAGTAAGTACACCCTTGCATTAAGTAGGTTTTAACCCTCAGTTAGTTGCAATATCATCAACCAGACTTGTCCTGTAGTTGCAGATCAGATTAACAAAACAATATGTTAGTATCTGGTCTCCCTCTTCTTTAGAGAACTGCCTCTCGTCAGCAAGGTTTGTGGGATGTCTGGAGTGCATAGCTTTCTTGACTTCATGCCATATAATCTCAATTGTTTTTTTGTCAGGGCTTTGACTGGACTATTTCAGAATGTGTATTTCATTATTATGAATCCATTCTAAAGTCGATTTGCTTCTAAAGTATGGGTTGTTGTCACATTTCAGGACCCATACTCTTGTGTGCTTCAACTGTGTGACAGACTTCCTCACGTTTTGTCTGTAAAATATCACAATAAACTTGAGTTCATTGTTCCACTGATAATAGCAAACTGTCAAGGGCCTGAGGCAGCAAGGTAGCCGCATATAATGATGCTCCCGCCACCATACTCAGAAGAGGAGATGTAACCAAGAATAGCTAAAAATGGGATTCATTCTGCCAATCTAAAATGAATGGGGTTTCTGTCCAAAAAAATGTTGCTGCACCTTTGAGGTTTGCGAAAAAGCATTTATATGCTTCATAGAATTACTGCAAAATATTCTGTAGACCAACGTTGAAACCAAAGTTGAATTGTTCAGGGGAACACACAATGTCATGTTTGGAGGAGAACTGGAGAACCACACCTTCACCAAAACATCATCTCCACCTTTGAGTATAGTGGCGGGAGCATCATTATATGCGGCTACCTTCCTGCCTCAGGCCCTTTTCAGTTTGCTATTATCAGTGGAACAATGAACTCAGAAGTTTATCGAGATATTTTACAGAAAAAAGTGAGGTAGTCTGTCACACAGTTGAAGCACACAAGAGGATGGGTGCTGAAATGTGACAACAACCCATACTTCAGAAGCAAATCGACTTTAGAATGGCTTCATAATAATGTAATACACATTCTGGAATAGCCCAGTCAAAGCCCTGACAAAAAACAATTGAGATTATATGGCATGAAGTCAAGAAAGCTATGCACTCCAGACATCCCACAAACCTTGCTGACGAGAGGCAGTTTTCTAAAGAAGCGGGAGACCAGATACATCCAGATTGTTTTGTTAATCTCATCCGCAACTACAGGAAACATCTGGTTGAGGTTATTGCGACTAATTTAGGGTTAAAACCTATTGAATGCAAGGGTGTACTTACTTATGCCTTGCTGTCCTGTGAATGTTTACATCTTATGGCCAATGAAAATATGAAAACTTGTAAATGTTTGGGTTGAATTAGTTAAAGCAGACTCTGGTTGTTCCTTCTTGTGATTTCCGGGAAGAGCAGACCATGTTTTATGACCAATTTTGACAGAAAGGTAAGAAATTTCAAAGGGTGTACAAACTTTTTCCTGGGACTGTACATGTACACAGAGGAGCACTACTGTCCCTGTGCATTTCCCCCACGCAAAGATTTAAGGAGCAACTAACTGCAAGTCATGACCCACATTTCAGCTGTCTTGTGCTCTCCAATAATTATGCCGCTTAGACATCTGTAGTTTCAGTGATTTAGCTGAAACAAATGTGGCGATGAAGACTTTTACTTTCTGTGATGGAGTTGTCTGTCTCTGACCTTGCCACTAGGTGAAATTAGTTCCTGAAGCCACTGAAATATGCTATAAGCCAGCGGTCTCCAATTACTTTTCTCCAAGGGCCGAATCATGTAGAGCAGGGTTTCCCAAAGTGGGGTGCGTGCACCCCTGGGGGTGCGCGGCCTGCCATAAGGGGGTGCATGAGCTGAATAGAACAATGGCTGATATGTGTGTTTTTATACAGAATTCATGAACATTATGCAGTTTTTAATTGCTTGGTGAATTGTATGCTTGAAGGGTCCATCTTATAACTCCTAGACTTGTAATAATGGCAGAAATAACGTCAGGGCTATTGGAAATGAGGATTGCTAAAAATGTACGGCTGTGCAACATTCGCTTAGGGGGTGCGCGAACGACATTGAAATGTAAAAGGGGGTGCGCAGGGGGAAAAGTTTGGGAATCGCTGCTCTAGAGCAAGTGAGGCTGCGGCCCAAACCAACGCCCCAACCCAATGAGAAACAAGTTAGATGTCTGGAGAGAGAACAGATTTTCGCTTTACCGTTTTCCCTTCTTCTCAATGTCTGTTATGAGACTATTAGCACAAGATCTAACTCTGTGAATGCTTTGGAGAGATATCATATGACCCACTGACGTTTTGGTGACCAAGGCTGTAAGCGGTGCTTTCAGTTCTAGGTGCGGAGTGTACCATTTCGCCTGGGATATACTGTATATACTATACAGATATAGGATGTCTGTCGACATCAGCTCCAGGCCAAAAGCCACAATCGTTTAGAGAGCGGCTGTATGTAATATGGCATCACCTGATGTATGCAACAAGTATATACAGTATATTGAAAAAAACATGTGGTAGTTAACATAGCTGTGCAAGCGCTGCTGCACCCGTCACATGTGTCCTTGGCAGGCAATTGTGTTAAAGATATGGGTTACACTTTACTTGACGTGTCGCTGCATAACACATTCATAGCAGCTGTTATACACTTTGCATGAAGGATTCAAGACTGTTGTGGCATTGGCAGGCAATAAGACAGGGGTCCCCAAACTAAGGCCCGGGGGCCGGATGCGGCCCGCCAGGTCCCTTTGACCGGCCCTCCACCTCTGCACCTCACCATTTGAACTGGCCCAAAAAAGCAATTCTCACAGTTAAATAATTAGAAAATATATATTTTAAATATTTTATTTTGTTTCTCAACAGGCCTTCCTACAATTTAATTTTCACTAGTTTCTCATCTCACTGTAATATAAACTGGCCTACCATTTCTATTGTATCACTCATAAACAGTCAATCACCATATTTTTCTAACCTTGCCTTGCTATTTTTACATGGTTATTAGAAATTAAAAGGAATATCTGTGGTATTTCAAATTGAACAACATGTAAAGTACTCACTTCTTTTGCAAATCACTAGTAATGATGAACTATTTTGTGCTAGAAATTATGGCTATAACAGGCAGTGGCCTAGTATACAGCCCACATTATTGATCCCGGCCCCTGATCACAGTCAGGAACGATAATGTGGCCCCCAGAGAAAAAAGTTTGGGGACCCCTGCAATAAGATGTGTGTTGAGCTTTCATGCCTTTATTTTAGGACGGGAAAGTGAGAGAGTGCGACAGGAAATGAGTGTGGGAGAGAGAGAGAGAAAGGGTAAGGACTGGCAAAGGACCTCGGGTCGGAATTGAGTCCAGGTCGCCGGGGGAATGGTACGGCGTCTTAGCTCATTGAGCCACCACGCCCCTGAGAAGGCAATTGTGTTGATGAATGTTGCCGTGGTTACCATCAGACGATAGTGATGGTGAGCAGCCTGCAGTTCACCTTACCAGAAAAACATTAGCCTCGCATACCATACGCCAAGAGGCTCCGCACTACGTCTGGTAACTGTTGCGTCAGATCAAACAACCTCCAGACCATGAATACGAAGTGAAATGGTAGTATCCACAGCCACAAAATGGCACTGTCCACAGATTGTTGATTCAAAAGGTGTGTCACGCCTTGTGCAAAAACGTTTCCACCAAAGTGTCTCAGACACAGTGGAGGAACGAATGCTGATGTTGATTACAGAGGAATCTGGAACTTGTGAGTTCAGTTTTGTGCGTGGACAAGCTGGCGTTAAACATAACTCCATGATGTCATCAGGATGTGTTTCAGCCCCCCCTCTACCTCCCCCCGCCAACCCCATCCAACCTCACCCCCCAATGGTGAACAGTGCCAAGCTGTTAAAACACTCTAACAAACACAAGACCTGTGCAATTTAGAAATCCTAACCAGGCGCGCTGTGGCTGTTTCCTAGCCAGCTGACAAACTGCTTCCCACTGGAAGGGGAAGACAAGTTAAATGTCAAAAGCACAATTGAGGTCCAAAGGTGAAAAGGTTAAAGGGTGACGTCCTCAATAAAACGCTTCTTTCCTCAAATCTTTCCCCCAATGACGGGCTATCGGACGTAGAGACTACTTACGGACAAGGAAAGACAACCATAGTTTGAAACAATAATAAAAGGGAAGAAATCTAGCCCCACACAGATGTCTTCTTTAGTCATTTCTTATATATTCACAGTGCATTGATGAGAGATTAACGTTTCAACGTTTCTACCCTTTTTTATTCCTGTCTGGTCGTCCTACTCTGGTTGCACCGGATTCTTGTAACCAGAAGCTCGGAGTATGTGTTTTCCCTTTGTTCTACATAGTTTGAAAAAACTTTTTGAGTGATGTTTCCAAAAAGCATTTCAGTCACATCACCTTGTTACCAGTGATGGACAGTTCTGAATTTGCTTAGCCGCTCTCTGCATGAAATTTGGAGAGTGAGGCATCTCTCTGTAGTTTCTCTGTAAGTGTAAGTTCTCTGTAAGTGTAAGTTCTCTGTAGTTTCTCCTAGTGACGCAATACCTACATCGTTGCAACTAGTCAGGCCAAGAACAATGCTTTCTGAGCTCCCGAAATATCGGGAACTCCTCCCACTTTGTCGGGAAGCAAATAATCATTACCAAACCAAGGGAGGCTTGTCGACCATGGCATTTGGGAAATGCTATTTGTCATGCTCTTGGTCAGAGCAAGTCTAGAAGAGATTTGAAAGTCGATGATAATCAGGATAATCTTGAGCGCTTCCAAAGTGCTTAAAAGACACAGCTTTATAAATTAGCTGTTACCAGAATGGCAATGACCAAGTCGTAATGTATTACTAAAGGCCCTGTGCACTGACATAGTAGTGTAGTACTATAGTAGTTAACTTTCAATGTCTATTACAGCTTGCCACAAGAGGTATGGTGTGCATTAAGGGGCTACAGAACCTTTACAATGTTTGGACGTGTGATGTTAAAATGGGGTACCGGGCCAGACCACTGCATGGGGCCTCATCAGAGGTGGCCATGGAGAACCTCTTATTGGCATTCTTCATCTAGGGTAGTGTTTCTCAACGGGGGCGGTACAGCTCCCCAGGGGGGCATTGGGGAGCTCTAGGGGGGTGTTGAGAAGCATACAGCTGAGAGGGGGCGGTGCTTAGTTGCCATTGGGGGGCATTAGTCCATTTCATTTTTTAATGCTAAAGGGTGCGTTGTCAGGCTTATGACGAGGTCAAGGGGGCCCTGGAAGGCTTGTGATGTGGCCAAGGGGGCGTTTGTTCAAAAAAGATTGAGAACGACTGATCTAGGGTAAGGGTTATGGCAGTTCCAGCTGACATTTTCAACGAGTTGCCTCCAGACTGTTAACTCGCGTCGCATGAGGTGTTAAAGTCAACGTCCCACACCCCACTATGCTCCGCTCCACCCCATCACACCCCACCACACTCCGGTGGAGACTGCCCAGACAGGTCTGCTCCACTCCCCATCTGGTGCCCCCATCTACAACTCTTGGCCACCTCCTCCGCCTCCTCCTCCTCCACCTCCTCCGCCTCCTCCTCAAGTCACCTCGACATCTGCTGCCCCCTTATACACCCGACCTCCACCACCTAGAGTGCAACTTCTCTTCTGCTCGAGTACAACTTCTCTCCTGCTCCATCTCCTCCACCTCCTCCTCCTCCGCCTCCTCCTCCTCCTCCTCCTCCTCCTCCTCCTCCTCCTCCCCGAGTCCTTCTCTCCTCCGCCTCCACCTCCTCCTCCACCTCAAGTCACCGCGACATCTGGTGCCCCCTTATACACCCCCACCTCCACCTCCAGCTCCACCTCCTCCTCCTCCCCGAGTCCTTCTCTCCTCCTCCACCTCCTCCTCTACTCACCTCCACCTCCTCCTCAAGTCACCTCGACATCTGGTGCCACCTTATGCACCCCCATCTTCTCTCCTCCTTCTCCTCCTCCCCGAGTCAACTTCTCTCATCCACCTCCTCCACCTCCTACACTATTCACCTCCACCTCCTCCTCCTCCTCCTCCTCCTCCCTGAGTCAACTTCTCCCCTCCTCCTCCTCCACTTCTCTCCTCCTCCTCCACCTCCACTATTCAACTCCTCCTCCTCCTCCTCCACCTCCACTATTCAACTCCTCCTCCTCCTCCACTCACCTCCTTCTCCACCACCTCCACCTCTACTCCTCCTCCTCCTCCTCCTCCTCCTCCTCCACCTCCACTATTCAACTCCTCCTCCTCCTCCTCCTCCACTCACCTCCTTCTCCACCTCCTCGCCGGCCTCCAGGCTCTCGTCTCCCTTGATGAGACGCAGTCGGCCCAGCTGCTGCCTCTGCATGCGGTGAGGCAGGAAGAAGTTGAGCGGGAAGGGAATGTTGTCGCCATGCCAACGGCGGGTCACCTCCACGTAGTTCTTGGGGTCCACCCACAGCGCGTAGATCTGGAATGTTGGAAAATCAGAATGGGGGGGTGGGGGGATTGGAGGTGAGAGGTTGGCTTCACACCAGGCAGTCGGACAGAAAGCAACAACACATGCTGTAACTTACTCCAACTTTTTGTTGGCTGTTACATTGGTGGATTAATATCATAATTATATTATAATTACATTGTAATTACAATTATAATATATTATAATTATTACATTGGTGGATTTAAATGAATCCTGAGTAAATCTGAGCAAGTAGCTGTGTTTTACATCATCTTGACTCAAAGCCTTACTCTTGTTTTGTATCAATAAGAATAACCACTCGGCCAGTTCTCAAACTATTTCTGGTGGGACCTAGCCTGGCTCTCACGCAGAACCTTCGTGCATTTTTGCTCAACTTCGTGAGTTCGCACGAGGGTCTGGAAATCTTAGACAAGCCCGAACGGAATCAGATATTTCACAGGCTGTCCAATCAGAATCGCAGGGCGGGATTGTGGGGCTCGGTATATACAAGTCAGTGGTTGAAGTAGTATGTGATTTTAAAAAAAGCCACATGAAAACCAGGTTAGATGCTGGTTTGCTCCAGAATATTTTTGAATGATAATCTTTCAAAAGAAAAAAGGCAATATATGTATATCTTCATTACATTACATTACATTACACTTACATTACATAACATTACATTACACTGATGCTTTTATCCAAAACGACTTACTACAGATATTACAGGGTAATGGTTACAGTCCCTGGAGCCTTACTCAAGGACACTTCAGCCATGGAGGGAGAAAGAGAGTGGTTAGGGTGGGGATTGAACCTGCAACCCTGTGATCTACAGTCCAACTCCCTTCATCATCACATCCCTGCCATCCAATATCCCCAAAGGGAGACTCCTTGTTCCACCAGAGATTCTTTAAGTATAGAGATATGCCAATGTAATAGGTTGCTATGGGCACCTAACATGACCAGGTTCCGGTCAGCCTAAAGGGGCGTGTCATAATACTCCTAGCATTGAATAGAACAGTCCTTAGGTCTGCCTAAAGGGGGATCCCCCCCCCCTCTCCCCCTTGCAATAGTAGAACTCGGAAACAATGGGCCAATGGAACCTCTCTCTCTCTCTACTCTCTCTGGTTCCACCCTGAGTTCAGGCATTCCAGTGTGCGACTGCGGGGCGAGTGAGCCGTCCCGTCCCGCTGGGGTAGCCCGGCAGGAAACGTTAAGGCATTTCCTTTAGCAGGAGTTGTCAAAGGTCAGGAATAATGACTATGACAATACAACGCACACACACAAACACACACACAAACACACACACACACTCACAAGACTATGACAATACTTACTTCCTACTGAAGCAACTGATGTCCAGGCAATGCACGTATGCGTGCGCACATGTACACACGCACAAACACACACATATACGCACAGGCAGGCACACATGCATGCACACACAAAGGCACACCCACCCACACACACACACACACATACACGCACGCAAGCACACACACCCACACACATACACACACACACACGTTTTATAGTCTCAAGGTTTGACAGAGAGGGTGGAGTAAGGAAAGCCAACGCAAAATGATGTTTTCAGATGCTTCATCTCATACAGCAGGAAAATGACAAGGCCTTCTTTACTTCAACGCAGTTTGGAGGTAATCACCAAGTGAAGGCCAAAGTGGGAATGGTGAATAGACCAGGGCTCTCCTGTCTGGCCATTCCGACACATCGCGCTTCCGACAGAATTTGATTATCATTCAGAGCCTCTGACGTCCCTGTTCTTTTTCTACCTTGGTCTACACAGCCAGTGTTTTTTTCAGACTCTAAGCCCACATTTTAATAGAGTGTTCTGTTTAAAAAGACACTCTTACCATCATTTAAACATTGTTGCAAGTGCTCAGAGGCGCAATTACAGGATCAGTGTATCATTTTGTCACGGCCCAAATGCTCTTCAAGGTACAGTCTGAGATCTTTGGAAAACGGTTCCTGCAAGCTGGAAAAACGTTTGCAGCAATAAAACATCAATGTCGGAATGGGGGTGCGTCAGAATGGCAGGGTGTAACCTCTGAGGACTTCTGGTGTCACCTAGCTTCGCGAGCCATCCTACGTACTTCCGCCAAAGGATTGGCTCCAGTAACTGTAGTCTGGCCGTGCTTCTCTGTGGAGTGTCTGGAGCAGTAGAATTTTGATCGCAATGCCCCCCCAGAAAACAGCCAATAATCGAATACGCCCCCCACGTGGGGGCGAAAGGGGGAGGACGCTCGTGACAATGACGTACACATCTGCGCCAGAGCCATTGGTCTGCGCTATGTTGTTGTTGAGTAACTGCCAGCGATTGGGTGAGAGGTGTCCAATAATTTCAAACCATAACTGAGTGCAAACTTCCTGCTTCCTACAATCGCTTCAGAGCAAACAAATGCCAGACCATAAATACGAAATGAAATGGTAGTATTATGGGATGGTCAGGACCAGGCTAGGTCTCACCCCACGAAAAGAGACAAAAGATAGACAGAGGGTCCATTCGAAACGGAAGGCAGTGACTCGATGACTCTCCTCCTACATAAACAGGTCACTGATCAGATAGGTGAAGTTAGCTGATGAGGCAGCCGTTACGAAAGGTACTAACGAGTGCGCTGCCTTGCACATTTGATCTTAAGGCGATTCTATGGCGGGAGTTACGTTCACCATGTTAGCGCTTAGCTTACGCACGCTATTTGAACGGTGAATGATCGTCAGACCGCGGAATCGTAAAATAGGCTATAAATAGATCTAGCGACAGCATATTTAGATACTACAATGTTGATTCATCCATTCGATTCTCAATATCTACATACATAAGTGTGTCACTCGTGTCACTCTAATCGCTTTTGGTGTGCTTGTGCCTAACTGGAAGCCGTGCAACTGATTGAATGTGTTCCATTCCAGTATGTTCTGTTGGACAATCCCCAGCTGACTGACAAAAACCAGTTGATAGTTTTGGGAGGAACACAGTGCAAGGCTTCAATGTGGACACAAGCTGTTTGATACATTGCGAGAGTCACACAGTCGCTTGCAGTTAAAAAAAACAGTGTTACAGGTCTGGAGGATCAGACGGGGTGAGAGGGACTGGAGTGGTTCTGGCTGAGTAGTGGTGTCAACAATGATCGATTCGGCGATGCAATCCAATGCGGGGCATGGACGATCCAGAATCGATCCGGCAAGTTCCAGAATCGATCCGGCAATTTTTTTAAGTTTCAATTACTTCCATGGATATGGAAATGAATGTTAAATTAAATAAAAGCTTTTCAAAACATTGCAAGACTGATACAGACTGATACAGAAAACAGCCAATAAATTGTTGCTCAGTATCTGACTACTTGTATTGCCTCATCATGACTGATTAAACGTTTGCTTTGCTTTCAGTAGAAATGTAATGCATTGCAATGCATTGTAGAATTGAATCGGATCAGATCGGATCGCATAGAATAAAATCGAATCGAATCGAATCGAATCGCTACCTCCTGAATCGTGATCGAATCGTATCGTGAGGGCAGTGCCGATCCACACCACTATGGCTGAATATCTGCAGAGGTGTTCTTGATCCACACATTTAATCACTTCAAACCAACACATCATCAACATAGACATATTTACCAAAATGAAATAAAATGGAATAAAATGAAAAAAAGGGAGGGAGGGAGACTGCGGACAGAAGGTTTCGAGACAGAGAAAGACTGAGAGGGAGTGATAGAAGGAAAGGGAGAGAGGAAGGATGTAGAGGAAGAAGAGGAAGTGAGTCAGATAGAGACAGGCCAAGAGAGACAGAGAGAGTGAGAGAGTGAGAGAGTGAGAGAGAGAGTGAGACAGTGAGAGAGAGAGAGAGAGAGAGAGAGAGAGAGAGAGAGAGAGAGAGAAAGAGAGAGAGCGAGAGAGAGAGAGAGAGAGAGAGAGAAAGAGAGAGACAGTGAGACCGTGAGAGAGAGAGAGAGCGAGAGAGAGACAGAGAGACAGAGAGAGAGAGAGTGAGAGAGACTGACCAGGGCAGGCACCAGCTTCTCCTCCACCAGCGATATGAAAGCCAGGGTGTCTGCTCCTTCTTTCGCAGAGAGGTCAAAGTCTGCATTGTATTTCTGCAAAGACGAAAAAAGACACTTATGTCATCCATCTCTAAGGATACAGGTCTGTTGATGTTATTACTGCAAGTTATTTAGCAGAACGGTCATTTTTCATTTTTTCCATTCAGATACCATATGACTGGTGCATCATTCAGACTGCTGTGATTGTTATTGATTTCTGAAAGATTAATCTATCAATTCGGCAAGGATTCTATCTACTAATTACTCCCAAATAGAGTTCGCATGTCACCCGGAAGCAGCTGGAAGTAGCTTTTCTTGTTAGCATTTAACGCTGCCATGATTGTTCCCGGAATCGTGTTGAAGTATCTGTATGTGTGCAGTTTGAAGGTTGACCCAAAGACCACAGCAATACACCATGTGCTGAGGTTGCACCGTTGGCTAAATTCACACCACTATGGCTCATTTCCCATTTATGTTCACATTTATGTGTTACATATACAGTATTTTTCTTTTTCTTTGGTGCATTTCAGTCATTTTATTGATTTTTGATTCACATTGTTACACATTTTTAGATGCATATTCATTTCCCATGTTGTCTTGCTGTATGTTTGCTCTCCATACTAGAATTGTCCAACACTGACTAAAACACATCAGTGGCTGGAGTTAAGGCTGCACGATTATGGAAAAAATCATAATCATGATTATTTGGGTCGAAATCGTAATCACGATTATTAATCATGATTTTTTGCAGATTTTTTTTGAAAATTATAAAAAAAAATGAAATATAACCAAGAATGAATTATATACGAGATGACCAAAATAAAATGAATTGTAATAATTATGTAAGGCAATAGCACAGAACTTAGGTGGACAGATTTCTGTCCAGAAACACCAGCCTGTCAGTATGTTCTGGCTTCAAGGACGCTCTTGAAGGTAGATCACTATTGCCACGATTAAATCCCGCGTGAAATCATGATTTCGATATCACGATTTATCACCATTTTCGATTATTTTCGATTAATTGTGCAGCCCTAGCTGGAGTAGATAAAACCCCTCTAATCATCAGTTGCAGGGTGTATTTAACTGCAATCCTCTCTCCCTAATACCAAACCAACGGCACGGCACGACTCTCCATTACGCAACAGGCTAACCGGGTCAGTGAACTTAACAACACCCTCGCGTTTGCCAACACTACGTCTGCGGCATGTTATGTTTCATTGGAGAAATATTTTTTTATTGCCTCTTTTAAGACAACAATGTTCAACCATATTCTGCAGATGGTGAGAGTGTGTGAGCACAGCAACGACGTATTGACTTCACCTCTCTTGGGGACAGATACAGTATGTATTGCCAAAATATTTAAAATTTAATGGAGTGGAGCTTTAACACAAGTTGCTTGCGCAATGCAAATGCAAAAGTTAAATGTGTTCAACAACAACAACAAAGGAACTGGACACATGAAAATCTGAGGACAGCAGCCAACTAAATTTCCTGCAGATGATGACACGTGGGAAAGATGGATCCCTGCAGTGGTAAAGACAGGAGAAGGTGCTCATTACATACTGTACTAGACACTGGAGTTTGATGAAATAACTGGCATGAATATGAATACAGACAGTTCAGGCCTCGGCCTATGTGTGTGTGTTTGTGTGCGTGTGTGTGTGTGTGTGTGTGTGTGTGTGTGTGTGTGTGTGTGTGTGTGTGTGTGTGTGTGTGTGTGTGTGTGTGTGTGTGTGTGTGTGTGTGTGTGAGAGAGAGAGAGAGAGAGAGAGAGAGAGAGAGAGAGAGAGAGAGAGAGAGAGACAGAGAGAGAGAGAGAGACAGAGAGAGAGACAGAGACAGAGAACCATGCCACTTCCATCCAAAGCCCATGTGGAATTTATAGGACCTAGCCATATCCCTACTTCTCTCTCTCCCTCTCCCTCTCTTCCTCTCTCCCTCTTCACCTTCCTCCCTTCCTTCCTTCATCCCTCCCATCCAAAACTCTCAGACATATGATTTCATCAGAGCTCTTTTCCAGCACTGCAAACAGGGTTGGACTGGCCATCTGTCATAGCGGCCATTTCCCGGTGGGACCCGCACCCTCGTGGGCCCCTGTTTCCAGAAATGTAAATAAAAAAGTTTTTCCTTGTTTACATTTCTGAAAATAGGGGCCTACGAGGATGCAGGGCCCACCAGCCAAAAAATGCCCGGGCCCTATTTCTCCCCCAGTCCAGCTAATTATGAGGGGGCCCCTTTAAGCCAAAGGTTCCCGGGCCCTATTTCTTCCCCAGACCAGCCCTGCTCCAAAAGCAATATCAATCTTCTGGGGTGACCCAACCCTCCAAAAACTCACAATCCCAGCTGAAATACAACAGTAACCATGGTTACTCACAAGGCAACAGAGGCACATAGCATTGAAGGAGAAGAGGTGCGTGCGGGTCCATGTGGGTGCGAGCGGGTGCGTGCATGCGTGCATGCGGGTGCGTGCATGCGTGCGTGCGGGTGCGTGCATGCGTGCGGGTGCGTGCATGCGTGCGTGCGGGTATGTGCGTGGGTGCGGGTACGTGCGCCATAGTGTGTGTTTTGGACCTTATGGTACAAAAAAAGAAGCTTGGATGAAAGCAGAATAGTGCAGAGGCTACAGTATGTTAAACATGTTTCTAGCCAGATCAACGTTTTACTTCAATCAAAACATTTGTTTAGTTTAGTTTTGGTATAAAACATGGCTTTAATGGCAATGGCAAAGTACACAGAGTTGCAAAGCAGAATTAACTGAATGTTACTTAATGAGTTAATTTACTTCAACATGTGATAGGAAAAAGACTCATGTTCTTCAGCATATTATTATGGAATACAGAACATTATATGCTCTAGCCTGGCTCTCACGCAGACCCTTCGTGCATCTTTGATAAACTTCGTGAGCTCGCACGAGGGTCTGGAAATCTTAGACGAGCCCAAACGGAATCAGATATTTCACAGCCTGTCCAATCAGACTCGCGGGCGGGATCATGGGGCAGCGTATATACAAGTCAGTGGTTGAAGTGGTATGTGATTCAAAAAGAGCCACGTGAATTCTCCAATCAGGTTCGAGCTGTTTTGAACACACCTACGCCTTTCCAGAGCTAAGCAATTCACAATGTTCCAGATGGTTGGTAACAACCATCGTGTGAGAACCAGGTTATATATGCTCTGCTGTGTATGTACTGGTTTGTTTTGTTGTGACTTGTCACCAGGTCTGTGGGGTGAACTCTTTATACAGATGTCTTACCATAGGGTGTTTTTTTCATACCTCAGTTCGAACGGATGTGTAGGACGTAACCAACGTTAAATAAGTTGACAAAAATGCGCACACCATCCACTACACTTGCATTTTGGCACATGGCAGTTACACCAGTTACTCCATTGTACCTAATGTGGCAGCTAGACAATGTTGTTCCTGAAAATAAAAACCTAAACAGAAAACTCAGAAATTTGATCCAACCAGTGCAGAATCAGATTCATTGCACGTCCTTCGCTACTTTCTACAGGCGTCTCACTGTACTTAACTGTAAAAAAGAAAGAAAGAAAATGAACCCTACTTTGTATCTGCACTTTTTGTTCTGTATATTTCCTGTGCACTTTGTATCTGTTGGCTATGATTATGTCCTCAATTGTAAGTCACTTTAATTGAAAAAAACGTCTGCCAAATGCAAAGTAATGTAATGTAATGTAATGCAATGTCTCACCTGTTTCCTGAACTCAATGATGATCTTGCTGGGCTGCGAGAAACTTTCATCTTGTCGAGTCTTCAGGGCAGGGAGAACGCCTGGCGGGAAAAGACAGGCGTCACACACACAAACAGTACAAGCCACAGCCCCATTTTTTAGCCGAATGATGTCCGTCTCATAAGACAGGAGTGGCCTTTTATCAAGCCAAAGATGACTCAAAACATGCAGAGAGGGACTTGACTGAGGAGTGTAGTCTCTTACTGCAGATGGGGTCGCCGGCGGGCCTATTCACTTTTTGCTGAAAATACTCAACTACATCATAACAACATTG
>NC_085861.1:6958127-7030627 GCF_034702125.1 Engraulis encrasicolus
AAAAAAGTCCTGTGGTGGGATGGGCAAACGAGTGTGTGTGTGTGTGTGTGTGTGTGTGTGTGTGTGTGTGTGTGTGTGTGTGTGTGTGTGTGTGTGTGTGTGTGTGTGTGTGTGTGTGTGTGTGTGTGTGTGTGTGTGTGTGTGTGTGTGTTGATGTGGGGCGACGTGTATAGTCAGACTACACTGATACTGTTTTTAAGTATTTAAGTAGTCACTTACTTAGCCCAAGTAGTACTTATATGAGATGCCTCATAGGCAACATATCAGGGAAAAGGTCTGTGCATACACTATTTTATCTGACACATGCACTTCGCACAAGTATTTTATTTGCATGTATGAGGAATAATGAATGTAACCATTTGTTACTTGGATGAACCTGCTGACGATGTTGTCACAATTTGCAGAGAGAAGTACTTTTCGGTTTGCATTGCAAACCAACTTTGTGGTTCCCGAATGCTCAGTCTTGTGGCCTAAGCACGCCAGCCAGTTCAGGATTAGAAAAGCTTTGTAATTAACATAAAGAGTGTGCAGACAGAACTCAAGGCTAAAGGCAGGCCTTCCTAGAAGATAGTGGAGGTCATCTTTCAAAAGTTTGAAAATAGCTTTTGGCAATCTGTGAGAGAACATCAAGTACGGAGTAGGCCTACTTGCTCCAAAAATACTTTTTGCATTTATTTTCTCCTGAATCTGGGTCATCCATGCCACGATTGCTCTATAATGGCCCAGCTCAAAGTCGTCGTCGCCCCGCCCCCCAAGACAAACACAAAAATTAATGACTGTTGCTTAAAATTTTAACTCCTAATAAAACTCAACATTGGACTTCGCTCTGACAGCAATTCCACTTGATGGGTTTTCCATTTCACAATATTGACAGAGCAGATGCCTTCCATTGAAAGCCGATTTCAGCTGTGCACATAAAGCATGTCAATGCAGTCGAAAAATGCAGAAGACTGCCACTAAATTCATCATGCCAAAGGAACAATCAAATCTGTGCATACCTGCTCAGCGCATATGCATAGTGAGAGGTGCATTCTAAAGTGCATTCTAAAGTCAGAAATGTGTTGTGTGGCCCTGCCGTGGCCAACCGGTAGGGCACTCGTCTGCTATGCGGCCGACCCAGGTTTGATTCACGGCCCGGGTCCTTTGCCGACCCCTCCCTGTCTCTCTCCCAATTCGCTTCCTGTCCACTGGTAGAGGAGGAGGTGGGTGGTGGTGGGTAGATAGGGGCTTCCTGTCCACCTCTCACACTGTCCGATCAAATAAAGTCAAAAAAGACCAAACATTTTTTTTTTTTTTAAATGTGTTGAGTGTGCCCAGCCGCGACATCAATCTGCTTGGTTTTGAATGCTTCTGTGGCATCATATTTGGGGACAGCTGTGGTTCAACGGAAGTTGGACTTCAATTTAGAGGGTTGCTGGCTGGAATCCCACCCTTACCTCCCCCCAACCTTGGTTCATGGCTTCAGGGCCCTTGAGCAAGGCACCTGACCCCACATTACTCTGGGGACTGTAACCTATACCCCGCATCTAAAATGTCTGTAAGTCGCTTTGGATAAAAACAAAATGTCAGCTAAGTGTTAGTCACAAACTCCTGAGAGGAGGAAAAAAAGTGCACTATCTGCCCAACATGTTTCACAGCCATCTAAAGAACCTCCGTCCCCACCACACACACACACACACACACACACACACACACACACACACACACACACACACACACACACACACACACACACACACACACACACACACGGTAGGGGAGGTGGTGGGTGGTGGGGACAGTAGAGGAGGTGGTGGTTGATGGGTGGTGGGTGTAGAGGAGGAGGTGGGTGGTGGACGAGGTGCTGGGTGGTGGGGACGGTAGGGGAGGTGGTGGGTAGATAGGGGAGGAGGTGGGTGGTGGCTGGTGGGGACGGTAGGGGAGGAGGTGGGTGGTGGGTGGTGGGGATGGTAGGGGAGGTGGTGGGTGGTGGGGATGGTAGGAGAGGTGGTAGGGGAGGAGGTGGGTGGTGGGGACGGTAGGGGAGGTGGAGGAGGTGGGTGGTGGTGGGTAGATAGGGGCTGGGTGGTGGGTGTTGAGGACGGTAGGGTAGGATGTGGGTGGAGGTGGGGAGGGGACGATAGGGGAGTTGGTGGTGAAGGAGGTGGGTGGTGGGGACGGTAGGGGTGGTAGTGGGTAGATAGGGGCTGGGTGAGGGAGATGAGGCACTGAGATGGAGAGCCAAGGTTTTGTCTGTGGAAAAAATGACAGCGTTTGGAAGACAAGTTATGAGGGTGGAGGGTGGAGGGTGGAGGAGGGGGGAGGAGGGAGGAGGAGGGGGCCCAGGGCTGAGAGGAGCTGAGAGGAAAGGAGAGGAGTGCAGAGGAGAGGAGAGGCGATTAGAGGAGAGGAGAGGAGAGGAGAGGAGAGGAGAGGAGAGGAGAGGAGATGACAGGAGAAGAGAGGAGAGGAAAAGTGTGGAAATGAGAGGAGAGGAGAAGTGTGGAAATGAGAGGAGAGGAAAGGAGAGGAGAGGAGAGGAGAGGAGAGGAGAGGAGAGGAGAGGAGAGGAGAGGAGAGGAGAGGAGTGCAGTGGAGAGGAGAGGAGAGGAGAGAAGAGGAGAGGAGAGGAGAGGAGAGAAGAGGAGAGGAGAGGAGAGGAGTGGAGTGGAGTGCAGTGGAGTGGAGCACAGGATCCCTCGGAAGCCCGACAGCGGAACGAGGGATTTGGAATCGTACAATGCTGTGGACAGACCAGACACAAGCAGAGCGAGGAGGAGGAACAAGACTTATACTGCTACTGTAACACACTCTGGCAAGGCTACTGAGGAGCTGAACCCCCTCCTCGAACACACACACACACACACACACACACACACACACGCACGTACGCAGACAGGCACACACACACACACGCGCGCGCGCGCACGCACGCACACGCACACACACACACACACACACAGACACACACACACACACGCACACACGCACACACGCACACACATACACACACACACACGCATGCACACACACACACATAAACTCCCCCCTACAGGGTGTTGAGCAGCGCAATAATGACAGAAAATAGCAGTCAGTAAATTTAACAGTGTGTGGTGTGTACAGTATAGTACAGAGGGGGGGCCACATCACATCAGGAGGGAACACTAATTGGTCTTGGCTAGTGCGCGGGGGGGACGACACCCCCTTGTCCTCATCTTAAGCCTCCCAACGCCCCCTTGTCATCATAATAAGCCCCCCAACGCCACCTTGTCCTTATCATAAGCCCCCCAACGGGCCCCTTGTCATAATCATAAGCCTGCCATCCTTAGTATTAAAAAATAAAATAGACAAATGCCCCTAAATGGCAACTGAGCACCACCCCCTCTCAGCTGTAGCCTTCTCAACGCCCCCTTAGGGCTACCCAATGCCCCCTGGGGGGTTGTAGAGCTCCCGTTGAGAAACACGACTCTACAGCTCAGTGATGAGTGATGATACCGCTGACTTGGACTTCTCGTAACCCCCCCCCCCACCACCACCAATTCCCCAAATCAGAACGGGTGGAATGTTTACGCTATTGTCCTGCTGGAAGACAAAACCATAAATGCGAAGTCGGCTTGCTTGGCAGACGTGCAGCGTCAGACAGGCTGGACTGTACATGCAGATGAAATGGGCTTAGTTGACTTCATGGAAACATCTAAACAGTACAGTTTTAGGGCTGCACAATATATCGAAAATGTATCGTTATCATGATATTACGGCTTGCAATACACGTATCGCAAAAGTTGCGCACATTTGGCAAAAAGTTTTTAATTTTTAATAACAGCAAATTTGGTGAAAAGGTTAAAAAAATGTATATATAATTTTTTTTACATTTTAAGCTGATGCTGTATATAAGTCATGTTTTTTCCTAATAAAAAATAATGTTGGAAATAAAACATTGCTCTCAGTTGTATTATACATGATAAAGTGTAGACTGGCAAGTAGAGAGGGGAAATATATATTAAATATCGCGAGAAATATCGATATAATATAGTCATGTTATTGTGTATCGCGTATTTTTCGAATATTGTGCAGCCCTATACAGTTGCCTTTTGTGTTGATACAGCTCCAACATTTCCCCCCCATTTGTCTGCCCTTCACATATGCTGTTTCTTTATTTTTTTCTTCTTTTTTTCTTTTTTGTTTTGGTCTATTTCGACTTTATCTGACAGGACAGTGTGAGAGGTGGACTGGACAAGAAGCGAATTGGGAGACAGGAGGGGGTCGGCAAAGGACCCGAATCTGGGTCAGCCGCATGGCAGGTGAGTGCCCTACCGGTTGGCCACAGCAGGGCCCACCTATGCTGTTTCAGTTTGTTAATAGCCAATTGTTCAATTCAATTCATGAAATTCATTCAATCCCTAAAACTGTGCCATGCACTTTCCAAGCACAGATAAATCAATGTAGTCTACTAAAACACAGATTAGGGCTGGGCAATATGACGATATATATCGTTATCGTGATATAAAAGTGTATATCGTGACCTTTCTCCTATATTGTTTATATCGTGATAGTAATTTTATAAATTTTATACAATTGAATATCATTTAATTGCATTCCATGTTGTCACAATACACACTATAAGTTCATGTAACTGTAAAAATGAGAATAAAAAGATCCATTAAAGAAAGGTTGTTTTGCGACATGAAAAAATAAAGAGCAAATAAAGAGAATAACTGAAAACGTATGTAATTGTGCTATATCGTGACATATATCGTTATCGTGATATAAAGTAATCCATATCGTGATATAGTTGAAATGAAATAACATGGATTGGGAATACACCACAGCCTCCACAATACGCTGTGATACGGCTAAATCAAAAACTTGGCTGCAAGAACCCCACTGACTTAACAAATAAATAAATAACAGATAAATAATCTCAACAAAATTCATACCAAGACCTCCCACACACACACACACACAGTTGCTCACAACAAGCAAAGCTAATTCTGCATTTCCGAGATGTCAAAGTAATCTCCATGACACGTCCAAGTCCTGCAGTCTCACGCACATCTGGCGAGGCAAATTGTAACAGTCTGGCAGAGGTCAGACTCAGAGTGAATGCCCTAATACTCTAAGACTGTCTACAACCAGGGGTTCTCAACCTTTTTTTTGAACAAACGCCCCTTTGACCTCACCATGAGCCTGCCAATGCCCCCCCCCTGACCTTATCGTAAGCCTGCCAATGCCCCCTATTACAAAAATAAAAGTGAAAAATGCCACAACCCGCCCCCAATTGAGTGCACCCCCTCCACCACCACCACCCACTCAGCTTCCCTTCCTAACACCCCCGGAGGGCTGTAGAGCCCCCGTTGAGAAACACTGGTATGGTAGCACAGTAGTAGTAAATGGGCCAAGTCCTCTGACCCAGCCACTGTTGGTCACACCACTGTTAAAGAAGTCTTGAATGATTCCCCTTCCATTTCTGAACACGCCGTGTTGGTTTTAAGTATAAGTACTGGAAGAAGTGACTAACAGCAATCTAGCCCTCATTGAAAATTTGAAAGACCTCATTGAAAATTAAGTGGTTTCCAGCCATGCTTAACTGAATTGGGATTTTTTTTGGGGGGTCATCATCGTGCAAAATAATCTGCCTGTATTGTCTGCTAAAAGTCCGAGAAGAGCACTCCTATCCCACTTTCAACTCATTCCACCCTCTGTTTCTGTTTCTCTAAGTCTACACACTGACTGGAAACTACTACGGTGTGCACGTTCACGTACAGTAAGAAGCTGGAGGTTTTCCAGAACACAAAGCCCAGCCCTGACACGCATCTACCTTGGAACACCTTCATCACATGTTCCATAACATCACCTCCGCCCCGGGAGGCCTAATGGCTCACGACACGTCTGCTGCATTGCATTTAAAGGACCAGTTCAGTCAATTTCAATATGCTGTTGTATTGCTCACGCTACCCTTGACTTGTCAGTAGTGTTTTGACCAGGACTCCCTGGCAGAAGAGACTGTAGTCTCAATGGGACAATCCTGGCTAAATAAAGGATAAATGAAAAATGAAAAAAACAAAACGGTGATGCCACATATTTCGACTAAGCCCTTTCCGAGATATGAGCTATTCTAATGGGGGCAGCGTTTGTTTACATTTTTTTTTTTAATTAACATAGGCCTACTGCAAGTATTTTCCAAAAGGTACAGCTGTTTGCTAGTTGTCTGCTGATGTTTTATAATCTTTTGGATGTTTTTGGGAATTAATTTTAAAATAAAGTTTGGCAACTCCTGCTCTAGCCTGGGACCAATACTATGTACCTGTCCTGAACAACTGAAAGTCACTTCAGAACAAAAAAAAGCATCAGCTGTAATGTAATAATAACAATTGTTTCTGGTTTATAACAGACATTGCAACAAGCCTGAGCTGTTTAGCCATGTCTAGTTGCTGCATTGGAACATCCCTACAGGTCAATACACACTGATTCTGGCACAGATAGAGTACTCATTTCACATGTCATTACATCAATTATATGTGAGTGTAAACACAAGGAAAAAAGGCGTCGTTTAGATAAGACAGTATGCAAATGAGTGCAAAGCATGTCTTGACTGTGATGTTGGCTGAAATGCAAACCGTCAGCCATGCCGTTAACAAAAGATACCGTGCGTCTGCGTCCATCAACTGAACTTTTGGAACTGATGCATGAGTCATGAATGACATCACTTCTTTCCAACGCCATGAAATCTCAACAGGCTCAGACCAGCACCACACACACACACACACACACACACACACACACACACACACACACACACACACACACACACACACACACACACACACACACACACACTCCCCCATCATCTATTCATCATCTGTGGACCGCTCCAAGCTAACCACTACCCCATGAACACACACACACGCACACGCACACGCAAACGCACACACACACACACACACACACACACACACACACACACACACACACACACACACACACACACACACACACACA
The DNA here is from genome assembly GCF_034702125.1 of Engraulis encrasicolus. Lineage (NCBI taxonomy): Eukaryota > Metazoa > Chordata > Actinopteri > Clupeiformes > Engraulidae > Engraulis > Engraulis encrasicolus. Next base: position 6,965,106 of record NC_085861.1, read on the forward strand.
CACACACACACTTTCTCTCTCTCCCTCTCAAGACAGCTGGTTGCAATACAGTTCCATTGACTCATTTAAATGCATACCAGAGAACAAAACCCCACGCTGGCACCGGTAGCCTGAGGGATAGGCCTCTCTCTCTCTCTCTCTCTCTCTCTCTCTCTCTCTCTCTCTCTCTCTCTCTCTCTCTCTCTCTCTCTCTCTCTCTCTCTCTCTCTCTCTCTCTCTCTCTCTCACACACATTAATATGGATTCCTTTGGCTGGCATCTCCACATCTCCACTTAATGGGTATCCTTTAATGGTGGACAGGAGATCTCTGAGCATCACTATAAACTGCCCAAGGTTGGTAGTGGTACGCTTAATGGCAAATAAAGTCCGAGTTCCTCCTCTGGTATTTCACAGAAAGGCTAATAAGGCTCACACACCACGAAGGCACAGTACCGTAGTAGTCAACACACAAGATATACAGACAACTGGACTTTTGAGTGTGGCACTTGTAAAAAAAAAATGTTCCAGAATATTCTGAATGAATTTCCAAAAGGCTGAGCCAAGGCTGTTCTAATGTGTCTGTAAATGCTTCCAGTTCAGTAGCTGGTTTGTGGTTTGAGAGGCCACACAGGATAGGTAAAACAGCAGGAGCGGCAGACATGCATTTTCCGAACCGCGAGGAGCGGGGAAACGAGACGAGAGACAGTCATACTGGGAATATCAAATTCTACCCAGGACAAAAGCTCGAAGATTATGTTAACCGTTTCATGGCCCGGTGGAGGAAATGGTCTCTGCCAGTCCTCCACTTTCTTTTCCACCATTCTTAATACCGTATAATTCAGTTGTCCTTAATTCACGGGTAGGCAAATCACTTGTCAGATCAGTTTTTTAAAAACTACTTGTAAATGCACACGCGTAGGCTATAAAGGCAACTCAGCAAGGAACATAGTAGCCTAAGAGAGGCGCGGGCAGCACACCAACAACACCAAGGCAGCGAAAATGGTTTGTCATTTTCATGGTCACGTATATTTTGTTTGTCTTGGTTTGTGTATTGAGCTGACGTGGAAAACACCCTCTCTCCTATTATTCATAACGTAATGTATAAAAATGCTGTCTTGGGGAGGGAAACGTAACGCGCATATGCATCAGGCGATCTAGATAGACAGCAATTTTGGAAGAGCTGAGCCAGTGGTGCGAGAGCATCCAATGCGATGCCAGTGTGTGAGCTACCGGAGTGAAACAGCTGTTGCTATGCCACAGCAGTGCGCAACAGCACAAACTCACTCATTACCCGAGTATGACCAAATGGCTATTACTGCGTAATTACGTTCACAGTGTAGTTCTACAGTGTATGTTTACTTGCTTCGGCTAACGTTTCAGCAATTCACGGGTGTTTTCAATATGCACTGGTGCTGAATTTGATGCATTTGTAAGACGCAATATTTGCCATGGAGATAAATGATAAATATTGTAATATTACCAGCACGATAAGGCATTCGGTGTTGACAGAAGGCAATCCCCAGTTGCCTTTCCAGCAAAATAACTCCAAGGGAGCCGCCATCTTGACTTGACAGACGCACTTTCACTCGGAAATGACGCACTGAAGTAAGATTGATTTGATTACACTTGTTGCATGCGCCTCTGCTGCTACCCTCTGGCCGAAAGCATAGAGTCCTGACTGTTAAATAATGCACGATACAGCCTAGGGCCTACACAGTGTACACAAATGTGGTCAATTTCACTACTGACGCTACTGTTATATAAAATGGCGTGATGCGCCTGTGCTCGATGTGTAGCCGAGTCTACCCACTCTAAAGCGAAAGCGCGCCCGCAGTCGCACTTACTGAGAATGGGTAAGAAAGGCTTGGTGTGACTGCTTTTGACTTTTGAATTGGACAAAGCTGGCACTCTGGAACGCCCGTGTGTGGTGCATGGAAATCTGCATCTCATTAATAGGCTGCAGCAGCTGGCAACGTCGTCCTTGCCATCCAGACATGCACAAGACGTGACATCATCTCCTTCAGCCCGTAACATGTGGGGTCCACTATTCTGAAAGAGTGGAAAGTAGGCTACGGTGATGCATAATGCTCCAGAGTAGTTAATGTGAGGAGTCTGCGCAGAAATAACATTGAAGTGACAGTTGGTAGAACCAGTATGGGATGAAGCACACCGCACTTTCTACCTGCACTTAACACACACACACACACACACACACACACACACACACACACACACACACACACACACACACACACACACACACACACACACACACACACACACACGCACACACGCACGCACGCACGCACGCACACAAACACATACAAACACACACACACACACACACACACACACATACTGCTGCTGGTGTATTTGACAAACCTATTCTAATTATTTATTTTCTTAAAATGCTGCTATTACTATGTCAGAACGCTATAAAGGACTTTTAGAAAAAGCACAACAAAATACCTCCTCTTAATGTATGTTCTCTACAAGTCTTCTGCTGTCCAGTCTTGCACTTTAAATGTCTGTATGAGCACTGTCTATGTCCATACTGTCTTATGTCCATGTATGAGTACTGTCTATGTCTATACTGTCTATGTCCTTACCTAGATTAGTCTATGTCTGCATGGGAGAGCAAGAAACGCAATTTCAAATTCTTTGTATGACCAGTGCATGTAAAGAAATTGACAATAAAACTTGACTTGACTTGACTTGACTTGAGAGTCATTTCTTCTTTTTTTCTTCAGGAAAAACAAAAGTTTAACTGTATCCATCTTTCATCATCAGTAGGCCAGGTAATTTTCGGGAGGGAAAAAACCCTAACTAATTTGTTTATAGGATTTTTTTTAAAAGGGAAAAGCATTTGATGTTTTGAAAAGAGCCAATGTGTTCATATCATATGTTTAGGATTAGGGGGCAGCTGCCTCCAGAACAAGGTACAAGCGCTCCACCTAGTGACGGTCGTCCCAATGTTTCAAGTCTGCATAACATAGTTTTCGGAAATTATTTTAAACACAATGTAGAGTAGCATTTCCATGATTGTGCAAATCTGAGTGATAGAGCCAACGTATGTGTCATATCAAACCGTGTCCCTAGTGGATAGTGGAATGCGTAATATGGTGCGTAAAATGCAGTTTGGCGTTAGATAGTGGCTTTATTTAACAAACACTTCAAGTTCGTTTTAATTCTTGTTTTTGACGTTGTGCAGTTAGGCCCAGTTTCTGAGAAAACAAACCACCACACGAGGGAGCAGCTTCATGAAGTGCAGCGCGCTCAAATCTTGACAAACAATTACCTGAGGGGTGAAAACAATCTTTCAAGTTTTCAACAAAGTACCCAACGCGAAACCAAGGTTACGGCCTTGCAGTTGTGACGTTGACAGTTTTTTTTCTTGATTAGGCTACATTTTCATGGCACAGGTTCCATCTTAAATTTAGATATAAATTCATTATTAAACATTACCTGCACTAGTTGATGCCAATGCATCAGATTTTAAGACACTAATATAAACATTTGCTGTGGTTGTTGATGTTGTTGCTGCTGTTGTTGTTGTTGATGATGATGATGGTGAAAATGAATGTTGTCAAACTTTGCCGTCGTGCCGAGTGACGCACCATGCATCATCGCCGCCCGCCAGCCCCACCTGTTGCGGTTGCACCTGCCGTTATCTCGACGATAAAAGACCCAGTATCGCAGCTTACTCCAGTAATCTCTTCTGCCATACCTGTGTTGCATTAGCGGTGTCTTATACACATGTGCATAGAGACTTGTGGCTCTTGGATGAAATAATTGCACTATGTTTCCCAGGACTACTGATTTTGGCACTGTGATTGTTTTCTTTACATCCATTCTCTCAGGTAAGGGAGCAGTTTCGAACTTTAAAGCTGCTTTGCATTTGGTACAATGGGGTTAAGGACTAATATTTCCAGTTACTAAATGTAATAAAATGGTTCCAGTAGAAATACTAGTTAGTTACGTAGTTACTACATTTTGGTCTTGAGAGTTTGCACGCAAACAAATCTAAAAAAAACTGTGATGCACTGTTTATTCAGTTAACTGCTGTTGTTTAACGAGGTTAGACAAAGAGGTGAAATTGAGGGTCAGTGATAGTCTCAAACAGAATTATGAATTGTGTGAATGTTCAACCATACATTGATTTAATATGTTATACATAACACAGAGAGCTGTATAAAGTAAATGTACTCTTACAGATGTACAACACTAGTGGTATGATATTACATGGTTTCAACTTTGTAATATCATACTGCTAATGTTGTAATCTCTAAGAGGACTTCTACTTCTACTTTACAGGCTACAACTCTGATAACACTTTCGTCGTCTATACTTAACCCTGTTCTTCTACATATCCCCATACTCTAATCCAGTGATTCTCAAAGTGTGGTCCGGGGACCACTGGTGGTCCGCAATAGAGCTCAGGTGGTCCGCAAGAGGAATTCTACTTTTCCAAGACACCTGGAAAAGCAGTAGGCTATATTTGTAAACTAATTACAAACCTAAATTAGCTGTCAAAATAGCACCCATCAACTGTCAATTCAGTTGACAGGTGGTCCATGAGCATTTTGAAGGGGACCAAATGGTCCTCGGTCTGAAAAGGTTTGAGAAGCACTGCTCTAATCTAAGCATATAACGAGTGTGAATTAGATCCTAGACATGAGTTTGGTTTTTTTTTTTATCTGCAGGGGTCCACAGTGCAGATGTTGTCCCGGCTCTTCTCCTGGCTCTGCGAGACAGCACTGCAGCCGTATCCTCTTTCCCCACTCACCTCAACATTAGCATCAGAATAACCAACCGCGTTTACAATGACACACTTGGAGATCCAAACTCACCAGACCACAAACGCCTTCGAAAAGAAGTCAGACTCCTGGTAAGACCATCTATACCCCATACAAATGCTGTCAGAGTTAACATTTGCTATTGCCAGGCTCCCACCACTCATTAATCCAAAAGAGCACTATGCAGAATTAGATTCATTTTACAAGTAAAATTGTTATTTGAATATGTATTTTGTTAACATTATTATTACCATGTTCTAAATGTTTATACATTTCAACACAAGTTTCAACTGCAGTTATTTCGCCATGTTTCCTGCACCTGGTAGCAGAGGTCTATTCCAACTTGGTTGTACATGGTCCTTATAAAAGACAGAAGCCTTGACCAGCTGAGAAATTGACACAGAACATAGACATGTCAGCTTGAGGTGTAAAATGTTAAAATAGACGTAAAAAAAATTCTACAGTTTCCTTCCAACTCAGGTGACTTCACCAAGTAATTGGTCTGCAGTTAATGCACAAGATTACAGTACCTCTCTTACGATCAGATGATTCTGAGATGATTTTTTGAGCGTTGTTTTTTTTTTAAAGATATTTTTTTGGTCTTTTAGACTTTATTAGAGACAGGACAGTTTGAGAGAGAGAAAGGAAACATTTGGGAGAGAGAGATGGGGAAGGGTCGGCAAAGGACCTGGGCCGGGAATCGAACCCGGGTCAGCCGCATGGCAGGCGAGTGCCCTACCGGTTGGCCAGGGCAGGGCCATTTTTAAGGGTCACAGTATGTCTCAGTAGGTAGGCCACACTGGTGTAACAACTGTAGGCCTATGTAATAAATATCATGTACTAGTGTTGTGTTTACACCATGACTTTACTTCTACTCTTACTTATAGCTCCTCTGCATGCCAGGTAGTCATGTCTTTGCGCAGCAGTGTAGTAATGAGTGTATGGTTACACTTAAATTGACGCCGGTGTCATAAGCATGTCATTACAGTGTCATAATAGTGTCATGACACAACCTTGTTCTTTCCATAACTGAATGTCACTTAAGGCCAATAGTCATAAAATGTTCATGACATGGACATGACACATGCATAACTGTTAATGGCACTGTATAACTATTGATATGGACATAATGTTTATGACACATGCATAACTATTATGACACTGTAATGACATGCTTATGACACCGGCGTCAAGTAAAGTGTTACAGAGCGTACTAACTAGTGACCAAAGATGAATGTGCATTAACATGTAACAACATGCACTTACATTTACATTAAGCTCAACAGTGCGTTGGAGGGGGAGTCCAACTATGGAGGAATTACTGACATGGCGTTCAGGTAGGCCTTCCAGCTACCAGTGTGCAAAGTTTTGATGAGTGATAATCTGATAACAAAATGTGTTACTTACAAGTGTTTGAATATCATTAGTAGCCACTGTTGGGAAAGTTACTCAAAAACTGTAATGCACTACTTATTACATGTTACTGCCATTTAAAAGTAATGCCTTACATTACAACATTACTTGTTTCAAAAAGTAAGGCATTACACTACTTTTGCATTACTTTTAGTTACTTTAGCCAAAATGACTGGAAATAAGGATTTGGCAATCTACAGTGCAAATCTATGAGGTGGCATGACTTTCACCTGCCATCCACACGTCGTTTTGGAAGCCTGCAGACTGAAAACCAACATTTTCAGGAATTGCGTCTTATCCACATACAATAAGGCCTAAGAAAAATAAAAGTTTGGTTCCGGTTGGTTGTCAGGTTTGGTCATCGTCCGGTCGGATTTTTTTTTTATTTCCAATTTTTTTTTCAATTTCTTTTTTTTTTATGTCCAACCCCCCAACCCCCCACATGCGCCAGATTTTTGTCATAGACGTTTTTGAACAATGCCAAGGACGATAGTGGAGTTGAGGCTTGATAAGTACAGCTGAAGCTACAATGAAATATAATAAGCATTAATGAGCCAAGAGGCCTATAATATTTTATTTCAAATAGATTTATTTCAATTTTAGTGATGTTTAGTTGAACAAAAGTGAGGGGGGTGCAACGTAGGCCCTACTCATCCCCCCGTCGGATAGCCTACCCTGCCGTGTCTCTGTCTCGTGCGAATGGGATGCATCCCCTCCTTTCCTGACTAATTTGGTGGTGCTATGGCACCTCTTCAAATCGTCAAATTGTTTGTAGGCTACTGTTTTTTGACGTGGAAAGCGGTTTGGGTTTCAAGTACAGTGTGCATTTAACTTTATGTTCTTGGCGTCCTTATTTTCAATGGAGTCAAAGTAGTGGGCATATACCCATCTTGAAAACGAGCAAGCTGGATCTTCTGGATCGGTCATCCTTTGTCAGCCTGCCATTTCGAGAGACGAAGCGTGAAAGAGGAAGCAACGTTCTGCGTGAAACTTTAAAATCTCTGCGCGGACGTAGGCTATCGTAGGCAATAGGCTAGCTGATTTCCCAGTGATCCGCGAACATTGTATAAAGAAAACAAAATACCCACACAAAATTTAGGTGAAAAAAATGCGTTGTAATGTGCAAGTTACTTGCATTGTAACGAGGACATATTACCGATTTTTCCCCCTGTAATCAGTTACATTACTGCGTTACTCAAAAATGTAATGCATTACAGTAATTAGTTACTTTTGTAACGAGTTACTCCCAACACTGTTAGTAGCCTATTTGAAATGGATAAATCTACAACGTGTGTTATTTCTTAAGTAATAGTACTTGTGGGAAATAATCAGATTTTTGTTCTTTTAATTTCACAGCAATGGATCTGTAATTGCCAATACAACAGTACAGTTTGGACGACGGGAAGTAGATCCAGTCAAGGTTAAACATTTTGTAAACATAGCAAAGACCTCCATGCTTGAGCTGCAAAAAGACTTTACAAAAGGTGAGAAACATTCTCTAGTTTTGGTCTGTGTGGTATTAGTGATATTCATGATGTCATTAATTAATTAATAGAAAATAAAAAAAACATAGGCTAGAAACCCTCATTATGGACAGTGCCTTAAAGGTACACGGTGTGAGATTTTTAGTTGTTTATTTCCATAATCCATGCTACCCATTCACTAATGTTACCTTTTTCATGAATACTTACCACCACCATCAAATTCAAAGTATTCATTATGACTGGAAAAATTGCACTTTTCATACATGAAAAGGGGGATCTTCTCCATGGTCCGCCATTTTGGATTTCCAGAAATAGCCATTTTTAACTGCAAAAACGACTGTACTTGGGCCATACTAGAAAATATTAGTTTATTACTTAGTAAACTTTCATGAAAATATTAAACTTGGCAATGGGCAACCCAGTTTCAATGAGCAGCATAGTTGCAGTACCTTTTTTGACCATTTCCTGCACAGTGTACCTTTAAGATTTTAATGAATGTTAATGAACCTAATATTTTTTTTCTTTTTGTCTCCTAGTTATTCAGTCGTCACCTCCAGAGCTGAGGGAGAAAAAGGACAGCAGAAGTTCCGACAACCAGACGGTGGAACTCGATGTTAGAGCTCCGACCACCAGTGACCCCCCCACGACCTCCGTACCTGATGCCCATACGCCTCCACACTCTCCCTCAGATTCAACAGGATACTCTAATCCTATTTCGCCCCTCTCCACACCACCTGGTCATTTATCTCAAGTCACGTCAACTACCGATCACTCGCTTGTCCCACCAATTCCCCTTCCTCCATTTGATGGCAATGGGACAAATCCTCATACGACCACTACGAAAACAGCCTCTCATGCCTCAACTACGACAACAACCTCTCATGCTTCAACTACAACAACCTCTCATGCTTCAACTACAACAACCTCTCATGCGCCACCTACGACAACAACCTCTCCTGATTCAACTACGACAACAACCTCTCATGGGTCACCTATGACAACAACTGCACATGGGTCATCTATGACAACAACTGCACATGGGTCACCTATGACAACAACCTCTCATGCGTCCACTATGACAACAAGTCATGTGACAACTCATAGCCCGAATATTACAAGTCCTCATCCAACCAATATGACAGCAACTCCTCATTCAAACACGACAACTACTTATAGGCCCAATATTTCAACTCCTCACCCATTCAATGTGACTACAACTTCTCATTTGAACAACATGACAACTCCTCACTCAGACAATATGACAACTCCTCACTCAGACAATATGACGACTCCTCATTCAGACAATATTACAACAACTCATCATACGTCCAATGTGACTACAACTCCTGATTCGGACAACATGACAACTCCTCACTCAGGGAACATGACAACTCCTCATTTGAATAATATGACAACTCCTCATTCAGACAACATGACAACTAGTCATCCCTCCATTATGACGAGCAGGCCCCAGAGCAGCAGCGTGAGCAGTCCCCACAGCAGCAGCAGTGCTGCACCCGTCTCCAGCGAGGGCACTCCCGGCTGGGGAATTGCCCTCCTCGTCTTGGCTGCGCTGATCCTGCTGCTAGTCCTCATCTTCCTTGTTTACCTGGTAAGGCAGGGAAATAAATAAATAAAATTAAACAAGTGTATTTCTGCTTTTCCTGTAGTGAAAGAGCACAATTTAGCAATATCAATGGACAAAAGATGTTTCCTGTTTGGAATACTGTACATAGTGGTGTGCATTGGCCCTGCCCTCACAATCCAATTCGATCACGATTCGGGAGGTAGCGATTTGATTCGATTCTATGCGTTCCGATCCGATCCGATTCAATTCTACAATGCATTGTAATGCATTACATTTCTACTGAAAGCAAAGCAAATGTTTAATCAGGCATGATGAGGCAATACAAGTAGTCAGATACTGAGCAACAATTTATTGGCTGTTTTCTGTATCAGTCTGTATCAGTCTTGCAATGTTTTGAAGTGCTTTTATTTAATTTAATATTCATTTGCTCCCGAAATATCCATGGAAGTAATTGAAATGTAAAAAAATTGCCGGATCGATTCTGGAGCTTTCCGGATCGATTCTGGATCGTCCATGCCCCGCATTGGATTGCATCTCTGAATCGATCATTGTTGACACCACTACTGTACATAGTGGTGTGCATTGGCCCTGCCCTTGCAATTCAATTACGAATCGGGAGATAACGATTCGATACGAATCGATTCGGTCCGATTCTACAATGCAATGCAATGCATCACATTTCTACTGAAAGAAAGCCACATTTTTCATCAGTCATGAGGCAATACTAGCATGGTTGACCTACCTCCCTTGGTTTGCTACTTTTCGAGGTCAGTTTAAACCAAACATTCCCTGCTTAAACCACCTCACTGTCTTGAACACGCCTCTACCCAGGATGGTTGGAAATGCTCAAAGTTGATTGCTTCCTGACAAAGTGGGTGGAGTTTGCTGCTGTGGAGGGAACCTGAATGTACCTGAACAAACAGTTTTCCTGAGCGTGTGTAGCTGAGTCGAAGGTGTTGCGTCACTGCGAAGGCGGAGCCTGGGTAGCAGGGCTTGACATTCACTTTTTCACCCACTGGTCACTTTGGCTAGTGGTTTTCCCAAGTCACTAGTCATGCAGGTATTCCACTTGCCACAGATTTTATATTGTTTTTTTCTTTCTTATGAATGCGTACGTCTAACCTCAAAAGATGAGATGCTAAAGCAAGATGAGTGCCAACTTTCTACATGGAAGTACGTTACTGAGCTACAGTACTGAGTTACTGAGCTTTTTCTTGAACTTAAATACAAACAATTGATACACGAGGGGCAAAAAACTGAATATAGGCTATGATGCATATGTCACACTAAGGAATAAGCTGCCTGCCAAATTGGCTAGTGAGACTGAAATTGTTACTAGCCACAGCCCAGTTTTACCAGCATTTGGCCGGTTGGCAGGTGCCAGTGTCAAGCCCTGCTGGGTAGCTGTGTCAATCAGTCCTGCAGTTTTCAACCATTTGAAGTGCTTTTATTTTATTTAAAGTTCAATTGCTCTGCAAATGCCCACATAAGTAGTAGAAATCGCATCGAGTATCATTTATTAATCCTGAGGGAAATGATGGCATTTGCCGAACCAATTATTGAATTGTCCTGCCCCGCATTGCGATGCATTGCCGAATCGATTATTGTCGACATCACTAACTGTACAGTACGTATGATTGGGTGGGGGGGGTATGGGGTGGGGGTCATGGAAATATTCTTGGGTACTAAAGGGCATCCCAGCAGTTTGGAAACCACTGAGCTAAGGTAAATGCAGTTATGGGAAATGTGGATTCAGAAGCTGTAATTCAGTGCCACATATTCCAAATGACCTATTGTTACCTGTCCAATAAGGCCAATCACCTGGCTGGGTTCTACGACTCTTTTTGTTTTATCAGATGTATCAATGCTGTTGTTGCAGACAGACTAACCCCAAGCCTTTCTCACCGACTCTTTTCTTTTTCTTTCCTTTTCATTTCATTTTAGATGTATTACTGCTGCTGCAGACAGACTAACCTCAATCCTTTTTCTCCGACTCTTTTCTTTTCTTTTTCTTTTCTTTTCATTGTAGATGTATTACTGCTGCTGCAGACGGCCTGAGCCCACCCCTTACATGGCCTTTAATCCAGACATCCCCATGTACTCGACCCAGAGCACCATCGACCTGCCCAATGGAAAAGCCTATGTGAGTAACGCACCGTCCGTAACTGAAGAATAACATCATAAACTTATTAGCCGAAGAAAAAAAAACACAAAAGGCTCTGATTATTTGAAGTATTTTAATCATGCTATGCCCAACAAAATAAAGGCATTTTAATTACAAAGAAGATGAGTGCCTTGGTATTTCTAAAACTTTTTTGAAAACTACATAGAATGTAATGGGGTTCCGATCCTGGCCAACTGACCCCAGCCTTTATTTTGTTGGGCATGGCATGATTAAAATACTTCGACGCGTTTCGGCATGAAGCTTTCGTCAGGAACAGGTTCAACTTTTTTTAAATCAACCAAGCCTGTCACCAAAGAGCACCATCTTAAAAAACTAGACAGTTCCAGGAAGCACTCCAACTGGACTTCATTCTGAGGCTCTGATTATGTTGGAAGACGTGCTGTACTTATGACATAGAATTGTGGCAGTATAACAGAGAGACAAGAATTAATTATTCTTTACTCTTTGAGTATTATCACAGCAGAATACTGTATTCAATTCAGTGCCATTCATAAAGGCATACAGTATGCGAACTAGAATACTATGAGTATGCTTTACCAGGGATAGTAGAGAGGATACCGTGATATGAACAATGCACAGAAGTTTGATTCAGTGGAAATCCGCACAGAAACAATGGGCTGTGATAAACATCGCATCGTGATGTTCTCCAAGAAGGCTTTTTAGTCAGTGTGGCTCCTGCACGCGAACGCATGTGGCACCCGTCCACACCGGCGCTGCAGAAATACGACGGCCAGTGTTGCCAGATTGGGCGGTGTGGGTTGCTTAGGATGAGTGTCTGAGGGTAAAACGGGTTTGAAAAAAGAGCGTTTGGGTGGGTTTTTCCATCAGATTAATGGCCATAGAAATCAGTAGAATTTAGTTCAAATTGGGCTGGATTTAATGCTTCCAGGCGGGTTTTGAGCATTTCTTGTCACATCTGGCAACCCTGACGAGGGCACAGTCAGACGCAGCAGCCTTTTGGCCGTGTACTCAGCAGCCTTTTGGCCGTGTAGCCTACTCCAAACATTCCCCAGTCCTCTCCTCTCCCCACACCACCTCCACCACCACCATCCTCCTCACCTGGCTTTCATAGATGGCTCTTTGTCCCCCTCTCTCCCTCTTTGACGAGGAAACCTGAGGCGTGGGAAACACTACCCCCCTCACTGGGCCACCGCCTGCCCCCTACTACACCCCCCCATTACCCCTCCTTACCCCCCGTTACCCCCACGTAGCCCCCAGCGGGGAGATAGGGACAGCAGCTATAGCTTGCTGCCTCACCAACACTACACTGCAACAATACGGGTCCATGCTACCACATTATGCTCAGCATCCACCAATGCTACAAGTAGGCTATAGATGTACTGTATTTGAGGCCCAGATTGAGGCATAATATGTCGGATGTGCTAACATTTCCTGTAGTTTAAAGGTTGCACTATGTAATATTTTTCGTGGTTTATTTCCAGAATTCATGCCGCCCATGCTACCCTTTTCATGAATACTTACCACCACCATCACCATTCTAAGTACTCATTATGACATGGAAAATTGCTCTTTTCATTCATGAAAAGGGGGATCTTTTCCATGTCCATGTCATTTCCAGAAATAGACACTTTTAGCTGCAAAACGTCCTGTACTTTGGTGAGACTAGTAAATATTTGTTGATAACTTTGCAAGTATTCATGAAAAGGTCAATTTTGGCAATATGCAGCACAGTTTCAATGAGCAGCATACTTGCAATCCCTAATCTGGCCACCATCCCACACAGTGCACTTTTTAAGTGGAATGTTCTGATAGCAAGGGCTACGGCGGGCCTTTGGACTTGGCAGTTGTATTGTGAATAGTTCTCAGAATGTCTCCACTGCAATGATATGCGACGCATGATGCCTCTCGCTCTGACTGAGCTCAATTCCTGACGTACTGTACTTCATCAGAACAAAGACTGCATTGAGGTTGTGCAAGTAAAGAACATATACAAGTGTACTGAGAACGACTCTGGAAACTCAAAGATCGTTTTTTTTTCCTCTGATTGGCGTTTTAGGTATTTTTGTCCTGCCTTCGCCATTTCAAATTGATGCACTGCACCATAGAATAGAGAGAGTTGAAAGAGAGACGTGGTAAAAGCTTCAGATAAAACATGAATGGCAAGTGGAGAGCACTGGGGTGCAGAGAGAGAGTCCCCCACATATGGGTTTGCATGCCCATGGGAACGCAGGCTCGAATCCGGCCTGCCTGGGTCAATTCCCAAACTATTGATGGAAAATCTAGCAATATTAAGACCTGCCTAGGCATTTTTTTGTCCATTAATATTGCTAGATTTTCCATAAATAGTTTATACACTAATATTGCTACAACTCCATAGGACAGAAAATTCACCTATTAACCATACAAGTGAATACTGTCAACCAATAACCAAATTATGGAATTATGTATTCTGTTAGTTGTTAACCTGTGGATTTCCCGTTTTTATGCAATGTTCCCTTTGTCTGCGACCCCCCCTATGGGTTCTGACCCCCAGTTTGGGAACTACTGCCCTAGTGTATGCGACCCCCACAGCTGCTGAGAACATGAATGATGTGGTCGAAGAGCCGCTGATTGATATCTGTGATAGTAATGAACTGCAACCAGACCGTGCTAACAGACACAGTGGATGCGTTCCAATATGTGACCTTGTGTCCTCCACTTGGGCTTGTGGCCTCGCCCCCTCTCCTGGTCCCTCCTCCGGGGAGAAAACAATTAAGTCAGCCTAGCCAAAACAATTTTTGGGGGACTAGTCTTCATTCACCATCCAGTTTACACATGAGAAAATGACTTTACAATTGAGCTTTTGCAAGATATTGAAATATGATGCTGTTGTCAGTGATGTCATCATGACATATTACTTCCTGGTAAGAGGCCGCAAGCACAAGTGGAGGATGCAAGGTCGCATATTGGAAAGCACACAGTAAAATGCACATATACCGAAGTGGCTTCTTGAAGTTGTGTAACCATGGAAACATGCTCACCTTATGGAACTTATGGCCCCTCTTTGCTCCGAATCCCGAAAATCAAAAGACGGATTTACATGACATGTCATTTCATTTTTGGCACGCTTCAAGGCTCACAGCGGGGAGACTCTAACTGACCTAACTGACCTAACACCGAAAACGTTAAAAAGATGATGTTGATTCTCTATCCCCTTCTATGAAATACTGTGAACTGCAGATGTTTTGGTTTTATATCCACAGGGCATAATGCCATTGGTAATTCAGATTTCATTTTGCTAATGCAAGGGTTGTATAGTTTGTAAACTCCCTAAAGACTGGAAATCTTGCGTTTAACAGGACGATAGAGATGACAAGGCCAGAAGAGGGATGTATGAGGTGAACCCAGCTACTCCTAAGTGATTTCCAGGCCTGTGCAGGTAGAAAATAAATCTACATATCTATATCCTATGCCTGGGGAGGGGAACCTTTTTCATGCAAATTCATCCATGGGCCGTAAAAATCCTCAGAGGGCCGAACTATGAACACAAACCAGGATTTCCCCCTGCACTTTAGGCCTTTATTGAAAGCAGCCCCCTTTAAAACAGATCACACCTCCACACCTTCTCTAGGTTCCCTGAATATAACTTAATTGTATTGCAAATGTATTTTCTAAGATTCCTTTACAAGGAAACGGCCCTCGAGACATAGGTTCCCCATCCCTGTCTTATGCTGTATGCCACTGTAATGTAAATCAATTTATTACACTAAAACAACATGATATTTAAATCTTTATGATGTTCAGATTAATGTAGATGAAATAATTAATAAAATGAATTATTGTCTACTTCATAGGGTCGATGAACACATGCGTTTTAACAAAGGAGGGTATGAGAAGATCCACAAGTCAGAAAATACAGAATCTGCAAAAGGAGTGATTAATGTACTGTCTGACTACGTCAAAACTGTAAAGTAAAATCCATGCATCATTTATTTTCTGGAAATGTCCAGTTTTTCATTGTACTGTTTGTAAATTATTGAAAATAAGACAGTTAATCTCAACAACACTTTTTTTGTAAAATAGTATTAGTCTATATGGTGCATAATGTTAAGAGTGTATATTTTCTTTATGTATTCATTAAATTTCATGGATAAAAAAGTACTTACTCATAAGTCTATGTTTTGAAGCTGGTGGGAATAAGAGGTGTTTGAATGAATCCTGTTTTCACTAACAATAACACTTAGTATGAATTACGTCACTTGTGATTATTGCTTGGAAAAAAACATTCCAAATGCAATGTAAACGGACCAAAATATGCTTTATGCCTAATTTTATAGTCCTAGACTGCAGTATATCCAAAATGGCCAAATATGCAGTGTAGTCTCAGAGGTGTTGCCCCAGTACACTGTTTGTGTGTGTGACTACATTCAGAGCCACGTGTTGTAACTCTTCAACCTCAATGGAGTCTGGGCGCTGACCCAAAGCACAAACTCAAATAAAGAAAAAGTTGTTTGTTGTGAGTCAAGACACACCTATAGTATTGCCACCCTAATGCGATAAGATAAGTGATCAGTGCTGGAATATTAAATGGGATTCCTTGGAACATGAATCTTCACGCTTCTATTTGCAAAATTTGGGTGGAAGGTGATGTAGACTCACAACTAAATGATTACGGATTTGGGGTTGGTGCACTGCTCACCTCAACTCAGGGGTGTCAAACTCAAATTGACTGAGGGCCAAAATCAAAATCTGGCATGAAGTTGCAGGCCAAACTCAATGTACACCTATGTTTTAAAAATTGACAAAAATTGTGCTTGAATGCACTTCACTCATAATTCAATTTCACACACACTTTTCCCCATCATATACAGTAGAGCAAATGTGCCAGCACATATTGTGTAGCATATGAATGTGAGCTGTTTCACTGGCCTGGGTCTTCTCATAGTCCTGTGCTGTGACACACCAAAGTTCATGTTCAAGACTTGTTACGCTCTACGTAATGGTGTATGTGGGCCAACTGTAATTCACATTTGAACTGATCTCGCGTACCGAATGAAATTACTCCACGGGCCATATTTGGCCCCCCGGTCCAAGTTTGACATCCCTGCCTTAACTGGTTGGTGGAGAGAGAGTGTGTGTGTGTGTATGTGTGTGGGAGAGAGAGAGAGAGAGTGTGAGAGAGAGAGAGAAAGAGAGAGAGAGAGACAGAGAGAGAGAGAGAGAGAGAGAGAGAGAGAGAGAGAGAGAGAGAGTGTGTGTGTGTGTGTGCAATGTGCGTGCCACATTAATAGCTGACAGGGTGGTGCCTGATACTGCTTGATCATGTTGGTCGATAAGAAGAACAAACACGGAGGTGACAGCCAGAAGCAAAGCCAGACTGTAGCTAAACACCTGACTCATTAGGTGGGAATATTTGTGGAGCATGCTGATACACATACAGTAAGAAAGTAACAGTGATTAACTGTATTGTGCCTGACACAAATTAGAACTGCCCGTAATTTGTGAGTCAAAATTAATGATGGACGTTGTTTTGTCAGAACTTGCTTCAGTCCCCAAGCCATGTCAGGCTGTCATGAGTAAGCAGTTAGGGTGTCAGACTTGTAGCCTAAAGGTTCCTGGTTCGTCTCCCGACCCGCCAGGTCGGTAGGGGGAGTAAAGGGCTCCGCATACTTAACATTTGTAATTTGGCGTGAGAACCATTAAAATGTGGCAGACCATTCATAGTCAAAAGCGCCATTTACAGGCGTTTGCTTATATTGCCTTAATTCCTGGGTTGCATTTGTCACACGCTTGAAATCTCTTTGATCTACCGCTGCTGGTGGTCAACATGGGATTGGAGCCATTCCAACTCAGTGCTCTCCCCCATCCTCCTCCATGACTGAGGTACTCTAAGCATCGTACCATCCCACTGCTCTGCTCCTCTGGAGCACTGTTTGGGGCATACAGTAAACGGATATGAATGAGGCATAAATGCAGTTGTGTTCTGTGTGCTGTGTCACAATGTGAATGGGAGTTTCCCAGGTGGGCTTTCACTGTCATTGTGGATGTACATTAATGTTTACTCTTAAGAACTTACCTTAACTTCTGTGTTCTGTTCTTCTGTCTTCTTCAGGTTAAGGTTTTTGTTTTAATCCAAACTAGACTATTGTAGTGCTCTTATGGCTGAGCCGTATTGCAAGATTATATGTCACCCCTTTTCTCCATTGCTCATGTGCTGAAGTACGTAAGAGCTTGTTAGGTTGACTCATTGCTCATTCTTTAAAACCCTTTTTTAAAGGTGCACTGTGTAATATTTTTAGTGATTTATTTCCAGAATTCATGCTGCCCATTCACAAATGTTACCTCTTTTTTTAATGAATACCTACCACCGCCATTTTGAATTGACATTTTAGCTGTAAAACTCTATACTATACTTTGTTATACTAGTATATATTTGTTTTTTACTTTGTAAATATTCATTAAAAGATGGGAGCTCAACCTCATGATTCCTACTGGCTTTACTTCATTCAAGTATACACTACAACCATTGATTGTAGTGCTTTGGATAACTGAATAAAAGTAACTAACTGTATGTGTAGTCTGGAAAGTGCATTGTTTAAAAACATTTGATAGTGCTGAACATCGCTGGAGAGAAGAGCATCTTTCAAATACTAACTGTAACTATGGGCGTGCCACAAGATTAAAGGTGATGCTTTGATTGGACAGACCTGGAGTGGGCGTGCCTTCCCAAATTCATTACTGTTCTGTCTTTCTTGGAATAATTATATTCCCCCGCTCCATATAATGTAATAACCATATAGTTGATTAGTCACATCACTTTCGGGTAAGGAAGAGTGAGGTAATGGCTGGTGTGGATCAGGCTTTGTTTTTTGACATGTGAGATGAGATAGCTTTGGGTGGCGTAGTCACTCCTTCCGTTAAGCACTTTTTAAATGTGTAAGGAAGCTGTTTATATTGTGTATTTAGTATTTCCCAACATTGCAAAGTCTCCAAACAGACACACCTCATAGTAGAGACTCGTGCCACACTTAAACTCATTCAACACATGTAAATAGCTTATAACCTATGCATTTAATAACTTAAGCTATACTGTACTAACAAACTAGCCTGATTATCATCGACATTCAAATCTCTTCGAGACTTGGTCTGACCAAGAGCATAACAGTTAGCATTTCCCAAATGACACGGTTCACCCGTCTCCCTTGGTTTGCTTATAGTTGTTTGCTTACTGGCAAAGTGGGAGGAGTTCCCGTATTTTCGGGAACTCAGAAAGTTACTTGCATTGCTCTTGACCTGACTAGTTGCAGTGCTGAAAGTGTTGCGTCACTAGCAGGGCACAGCCTGGCTACTAACAAACCCTAACACCAGACCGCATTTTAGACATCCATCTTAGATTGCAAATCAGTACAACACATGCATCTGTGTTGAGGTGTTTATTGGCCCGTTGGAGGCATGTCCCAAAGGATCTTCAGACAGAATCACGTAGACACTGCCCCCATGTGGACAGAAGGTGCTGTCGTTCTTTCAAGAATAACTTTCATTATAATAAAAGAATAACAGAACCTTCCTCTACTTTCCAATAACAGCGATCCTCCATCTCTTTTGGTTTATAGTGGCATGTCGTGAAAGAAGGCAGCATGTGTGGTTTTCTTCTTCTTCATCGCTTGACTGGAGTCTTGAGGTGCTTGAATAAGAGCAGCTACTGTTCAGTCTTTGTGTTCTCCCAAATCCGCCGTTGACATTTTCAAGCATTCCTGCTCGACTGATGTTTAAAAAAGAGAGAGAGAAAGAAAAAAAAACTGAGCCCATTGGTGAGTTTTTCATGATCCCTGGGTTTTCATTGGTGGGTTTTTCATGATCCCTGGGTTTTCATTGGTGAGTTTTTCATGATCCCTGGGTTTTCATTGGTGAGTTTTTCATGATCCCTGGGTTTTCATTGGTGGGTTTTTTCATGATCCCTGGTGCTCCAGGCAGGGGTGTCACACAGAGGGGTAAAGTGTGACAACAGGGCCCCATGTATACAGGGGGCCCCCACACAGTCCGATTTATGAACATACTCAGGGAAGCTGACAAGCGGGGACAAAGGGGTCAGTTGTTCCAGGCCCAGGGAGATACGGGGGGCAGAAATGGGTTTCCATTACATTGTATGTATTGGGTGGGGGGGCCTTTCAGATGACTTTGTCCCGGGCCTAGCAAAAACTGTCAGCGGTCCTGAACATACTATATGGCGTGTGGGGGGGGGGTGTCCATTGGAGCAGATTGTACATATGGGCCCAAAATGTGTGTTTACGCCCCTGGCTCCAGGGTTCTCAGCCAGAGGTCCAGGGCGTACTTGGTGCCAGTGCTGACTCGCTCCACGTCCTCCCCCTCCGCTGGTGCCCGGTTGCAGAGCACGGACGCGGCCATGGCTGCCTCCCGCAGCTCCCCTGTAGAGGACACCTCTACCACGCTAGAGAAAAGAGAAAAAACAACACACACAGAAAAGTTGCTTTTATATTCAACAAACACTCAGTGAATAGTTGCTTTTTAAAACATGGAAACCTGTGGAAATTCAAAATGGTAACATTTGTGAATGGGCAGCATGATTTCTGAAACAAATGGCTAAAAATATTACACAGAGAACCTTTAATGTAAATCCATCTAAGAGGTCTCATTAACTCTCAATTCTCAATTAAAATCTCAATTTCTATCAGACGCAACTGCATGGTTCATATCAAAATAAAAACAGAAAAGTAAAATATGAAACTAAAAAGACAAATACTCAACCATCAGACTCTCTCCAGTGTCGCCAAAGATTTTCTAAGTTCTGATAGACCGTCTCCGGTGTCGCCTAAGCTTGGAAAAGAACCTAACAGATCTCTTAGATGGATTTACATTAAAGGTGCACTGTGAAATATTTTTAGCAGTTTGTTTCCAGAATTCATGCTGCCCATTCATAAATGTTACCATTTTGAATTTCCACAGGTTTTCATATTTTTTATAAAAAATCAACACAACTATTCTGTCACTGCATTTGCTGCATTTTGTCTTTGCAGTCTGCATTTTTCCTTTGTAAGGTATTTACATTACATTACATTTAGCAGACGCTTTTGACTGCAGCGACTTACAAGGAGGACATTCAAGTAAGTACAGTATGGCCCTGCCGTGACCCAACGGTGGGGCACTGGGTCGCTACTCCGGCGCCCCGGATTCGATTCTGGCCTGGGTCATTTGCCAGTCCTCCACCATCTCTCTCTCTCCCACTCACTTCCTGTCACCAACTCCAACTGTCCCATCCAATAAAGGCAAACAAGTTTGATAGGCGGACAAAGATGTGTCCGTCTATGCACTGTTGCCTTGCGGACACAGGAGGGAATGTCAAAGAATGTGTTTCAGACAAAGATTGCATTTCAGATGGACAGAGAGACGGATGGACATACCCTCTTATAGAGATGCTAGGACGCATCAAAAAGGCCCTAAAAATATTTGTATATTAAATTATATGTAAATGTATATTTTTTAAAGTAAGCGCAGTGTACCTGATGGTGTGAGGCAGGTTGCTGGGCAGCTGGACCGGCTGCTCCTCCCCGTCCACGGCCGACACGATGGCCCTGACCAGGCTGGAGTCCACCCAGAGGCAGCCGCTGACCTCCGCCGGCTCCGGCTTCAGACACGCCTGCAGAATACGTAGATCAAAAAGTGTAAGGAGCACGCACCGCACATCCCAAAAAAGCAAATTGCTGTGGGTGAAGAATATATAATAACGCATATGTGGAAAAAGAGAAGAGATATTCTGTGATGGAGTGACCATCACTAGGGTTGTGGGTGTGTTCTGACTGTCACGCCAACAAGCCTGGCTCTTTGGTGTAGCAGTCAGAGCCTTAGTTTACTACCCCAGAAGGCCCGGGTTCGAGACCCGACTGGGCAACTCTACTCCCCTTTGCTACATATTCGCATACCGCAAAAAGCTCCCTTGTCGTGATTTAATGTGAAAAAAAGGGCACAACGTTTCCATGTGAAGTGACTGTTGCATTGTGGGAGAGCCTACCTGCAGCTGAAGATGAGACATGGTGCTGTGCAGAAGCATGTAGGTCACTATATGATGCCTCTTAGGAGGACCAATGGACAACATCGGTGGGAAGACCGACTGAAGAGAAAGAAAGAAAGAAAGAAAGAAAAAAAGAAAGGGATTTAGAAGTCCTAAGCAAAACAGTGGGCTGCAATTGCATTACAACAAATCGAAATGCTGCAAATGTACTGTGTGTTGATGTGTAAGAGCAAAAAAGACAGGTACGGTGCATTTATTTACCTCCCACAGGCCAAGTAGTTGAGATGAAACTTCATCGGGGTTTAACTCAAGTCCTGTCTCTTCTTTCAGCTCCCTCAGTCCTGCATCCAGCAACTAACAAGAGACCAAAAGGCAGCCTGTCTGATATATTGAAATAGTCAAAACCATGCTTAAATAGAATTATTATTTATCAATATTATTATTATTATTATTATTATAGTAGTAGTAGTAGTACTAGTATTCCACATTCTGCTTTACTTTGCCAAGATTACAGAAAACACAACCTACCGATTCGTCCAGTTCAACATGTCCACCTAAAGAAATAAATTCACATTTCATTAGATGCACGTATACAGAAACTCTACCGTGCTTAAGTGAGTTGCAACATGAAACAACATGGCTAATCACAAGTGGTACTTACTAATAGATCATCATCAGGTGTCCTCTGGTTGAGAAAATAAGGACTGCAAGCTGTTCTATTACCGTAGCTTATCTACCGCTACCTCTAGATTAAGTTAACCTGGTTTAATACTGCACTACTGCTTCTTGGAGTAAGCCCGCCCCCCCCCCCCTGGTGGAGTACTGATGATGATCTGACATTTGCAGGGCACTAGGTAGCGCTTTCTTTATTTTCCTCATGCATTAACATTCCTTAATTTTGCTCCTACATCAGTGGTGTGAGAGTACCCTGTTGCTGGACTATAGGACCTTTTGGAACTGTACGCACCATCCCGGCCTCAAACTTAAAGGCACAACACCCACTTGGAATGTACCTGGTGGAACCCAGACGTTTGGGAAGATTCTGAGAGTGGCAGCCCTCCGCGTCAGCAGCAGTCTCTGGTTGGCGGTTTGTAAAAGCACAGCAACGCCCACGTCCACTCCACGGTCCAATATGTCCTCTGGAATTGCGGCTGCCTCAGAGTCCGTCAGATGCTTGAATGGACAGAAGCTGGCCCTCTGTGGTGATTCAAAATGTATATTGACCATAGATTTTACAAAAAGTGTGCTCAACTCAAAACAAGGTCTTCAGGTGCAAGTGAACAGATGTGTTTATTTCTTGCAGAAAAGCTGCACACTCGAATTCTTCTATTTTATTTTAGTGGGTTAGCATGACAGACGTTTCGGCCTAAGGATGTCAAACTCAGGCCTGGGGACCAAATCTGGCCCACGGAGTCATTTTATTCGGCCTGGAAGATCATTTCAAACATGTATTACAGTTGTCCAAAAACCTCATTAGTGTATAACAAGACTTGAATATGAGACTTGGTGTGTCACAGGAATGTGGGGGCCCAGGCCAATGAAACAGCTCACACGTACAGTATATGCAACACAATATGTGCAGGCACATTTGAAATCACATAGATAACGGGAAAGAGTGTGTGTGAAATGTAACTATGAGTAGGCCTATTAAGTGCATACATTTTTGTAAAGTAAATACTGAGTTTGGCATGACACTTTGTTTAAGGTTTTGCCCTCAGTCAATTTGAATTGGACAACCCTGGCTGAGACGAAAAAAAAGGTTTGGGGAACATAGTCCTCCTAAGCCATAATCGAACCTCACCGTAAGCTGTGTCTGGGAGCCCTTTTCTCCTGCTTCATACAGGATGAAGCGGTTGTTCTCCAGGGAGCAGTTCACCCTCACATGGTCATCAATGGGACTGCGTGCAAAATGGCCAGTGATGCTCTAGTGAAGCACGAGGACAATAATATATGAGGACAGACTGAGTGACAATCAAAAGCAGGAGTATCACACAAACAGACGCGCGCGCGCGCACACACACACACAGAGTTGCTTATGGGCCCCTCCCATTGACTACCTATATATTATCATCATAATCATTATTATTGTTGTTGCTGTTATTATCAATGCATCCAGACTAAATCCATTCCGACATGCCAGTAAATAAATATGCTTGGCACTCCAGGCACTTTTACCACACAAGACGACTGTCACAGTGGGGCCCACAATTCAGCCTATTTCTGTATCTTATTATTAGCGGGGAAATTTCAGTCAGCACATGGAATGATTGTCAAGAACACACCCACCCACACACAACTACGCTTCTTTGCGGAACCCGACAATGAAAACCAAACAAACCTGCACGAATTTGGCACACTGTGGGACACTTTTGTCCCTTGACAGGTGCACTAATATTCTCCGGACCTTTTCCATCAGGGCAATTCAACTGGCGCAATATGCAAAACAAACCAACTACTATTTTATAGGCAGTTAGTAAGCTAAGCGCGTGGCCACATGTCAACTGTGATGGGATTCGTTTGTAGAATTGGTTGCGCGTAACGCCGTCATAAAAACGCTGTAAGCTGCGTCCTTGCAATGTCGATCATATGTTATATTACGCCCAATGTCAATTTCACACAGTGTAATACTATGCCATATCTACTTTCTACTCTGGTTGGGTAACAAGCGGTCAAGTGTTACGTCTAGAAAAGGAGAAACTTCCTGTTTATGTCAGAAAGGTTCTGGCATTCCATTGGCTCTGGCACTGCTGCGTAATCCCACGCGCAAAGCAGTGCACAACCAGCACTGACCACTAGAGGTACGTACATACTGTACATCTCATGTTCAGTTTTAGTTTGAAAGCCCATTGGGAAACTCCAACTCCCATTAGCATTGTGACACAGCACTCCACAGCACACAGATGAACACTGCACACAACGAAATTGCATTTATGCCTCACCCGTGCAAGGGGGCAGCCCTCAGTGGCTGCCCCATGGGGAGCAGTGCGCTGGGACGGTACCATGTTCAGGGTACCTCAGTCATGGAGGAGGATGGGGGAGAACACTGGTTGATTACTCCCCAACCTGGCGGGTCGGGAGTCGAACCGGCAACCTCTGGGATGCAAGTCTGATGCCCTAACCGCTCACCCATGACTGCCCTGTACAAATATACCGAGAATATCAAAGCAATACTATTGACCACTTTACCAAATAACTGCTTTTGATTTAATTGTAGTCTACTACTGGTTCTTCCTACATATTAGGCTAACACAAAACAACTGCATTAAAATATTGTTCCTTTCATAGGTTCACCAGAACCAATGTCTAATACAGGACACAGATACAGTATACACTACAGTACATCATAATGAAGCTTATCTGTAAATAACTTACTTGTTTTGGTCATTCATTTTGCAGTTAATTGGACATTGGACATTGGGCATATTACCCAACACAAGGGGCTTCGCACCAACAGTAGTTGGTATTCACTAAACTGTTCACACAGTCCAAAAGCTATTCAAACATAGTCAAGTTAAGTTTATTTTTATAGTCCATTTCATACACAACAAGGCAACCCAATGTGCTTTACAATAATGTGGATAAAACAATGTAAATATGGCATTAAGACGACATATAAAATAGTAAAAACAAAGCAACATTAAAACAATGGCATTAAAAACATTACAATATTAAAGGTAATGTAAGTATGGTATTAAAAAATGCACTGTGAGTGGAAAGTAGATATACACTGTGGGTTTGTTGCCAGTGCGAAAGCAGACTACTGGTCTGTTGCAACCAAATAATCAACTATGGTGTGAAAGTGATAGCATTATCTTGAGTCTCGTGACTAGCATTTTCATGTATATGTCAATGTTCTCAGACTATTCAATGCATTGTGGCAGACCATGTGCTCATGAAAAGCACTTCTCTGTGTTGTCTGTGGTCCTTTGGCTGGTTCAGTGATGGCCCAGTCATAAAATATTCATCTGTTATTATGTGTTTGACTGCATTAGTAAGCCCAGAGCACTATGAAGGAAAGATGACACTTCCAACTATTTCAGAGTTCTGCTTTCAAAAAGAATGTAAGACTGTAATTATATGAATCATAGAAATAAGAGTTTATTATTGTGAGCATAGTAGGTCTACATCCCAAACTTTCTCTCAGACCAGTCATACTGGTTTTAACAATGCCATTCAACAATGCCAACAATGCAAGGAAAATGCTGCTGTTTGTAATGATAATAATAATGATTATTATTATCAACTCATTATAATAAAGTGTACTTGACTTGATTAATGCAAACTGATACATGTCTGTCCCTCGTGCTGCATGTGCTGTCCCCAATGATTACTTGAGTTTAACTGTAAATTTGCCTTTCTAATTTTTTTTCTAATTAAACAGTAAAAAGAAACAAAGTGATTGGAGACTGGACTGGTAATCTGCCATACAGGGCACTTTCACGGTGGGCCAACAATCATCAGGGGTCAATGCTTTTGTTTTTTGTTTGTTTCAAATTTTCCCATTGAGAAATTTAGATGGGGTGGCGCATTGAACCTTAATATACAGTCAACTGAGCCCATCATAATTGTAGTGTGGGGCAGGGCTTGACATACATTTTTTCGCTTGCCGGCCACTGTGGCTAGTGGTTTTCCCGAGTCACTAGCCATCCAGCTATTCTACTAGCCACATTTTTTTTCATCATGACACAGTTAATCTAACCTCAGAAGACGAGGTGCTTAAAGCAAGAAGATGAGTGCATGGGTTTCTACATGGAAATAGAACAAATAAATGAAAACTGAGTAACTGAGCTTTTTCTTGAACTTAAATACAACAATTGATACACAAGGGGCAAAGTAAAGAATATACGCTATTCTGATCTGTCATACCATAGAATAAGATACCTGCCAAATTGGCTAGTGACACTTAAATTGTTACCAGCCACAGCCAAGTTTTACCAGCATTTGGCCGGTTGGCAGGTGCTAGTGTCAAGACCTGGTGTGGGGGTGGGGGTGAGGGGCTGGTCTATGCCAAAAAATGCCTAGGGTGGTTTTGAAGTCTCAGTCCAGCTCTGAAAAGGACTTTCCACATCAGATGTATTCAACGTACAACGCCTGAGATAACAGAATACGATTAGTGTAGATCAGGAGTTCCCATGGCTACTGTAACAGAACAGTACATCACATCCAGCAGACACAGTTAGTCCCAGAGCCAAGAGGGGTTTATTTTATGTTGTCGCGCCCAAAAGGTACATGTAAAAGAACAAAAGGCCTACATTACATTATGCCGACACTTTTTTTGTCCGAAGTGACTTTCAATATCAGATGTAATCAACAACACACAACGCCTGAGATAATACAGAGTACGGCCAGCGTAGGTGGCTGACTACTGTGTGTGACCTTGGTTTCCAGACATCTGCAGCCTTGCCCGACTACAGGAATACCCTTAAAAATACACAGTTAAATACAAAAGCTATGGAACTGACCAAGTTTCACAAACATTCTTCAGTTATGCTACATGTACAATCATGACTGCAAAGGTAGATAGTAAGTAGATTATTTATAATTAAAACAAGCAGATATATTACATATATTTACTGTATATATAGATGAGCATATACCATATTTGACTCAGATTACAGCAACACTATACAGTTTTTGTCATCTGCAATTGAACATGTTGGAAAGAAAAGTGTCTCTTATTTTAACTAAACATACACTGCATCAGACAGTGGCCCACACAGATACAAGTTCATTAACCCCTTAGTGCAGAGCCTCTGTTAGAAGCTTACTGTCACCAAAATGGTTATGGCCAAGTCTTACCTAAGACTCATTTACCTAAGACTCATTGCATTGTAATAGCTACTGTATGTTGTTATGCTGTACAGCAGTTGAGTGCTTTCAGAAAAGAGTGAATAGGCACGTCGACGGGCCCATCTGCAGTAAGAGGCTACCCACCGTAATGGCTTTTAATGTAAGGTTCAGAACTGGTGGCAAACTGTGTCCAACATCTACCAGTATGACTATTATGCCTTCCCCAGTCAACAGGCAAAGTCGAGGGTCCCGGTTTACTGATGTTTTATTTGCACACTTCATTCATACACATGCAGACGTTGAAACACCGTAGAACTAAAAGAAGACAAACAAAAACAAATGCTGAATCATGTGCACTCAAACACCAAAATAATAAGACATGAACAAAATCAAACTGACAAAAGACAACACATACCACTGTTCCCGCTTGTTGACTACGAAAGGATTTCAGTACTTGGGTCACTCTTCTTCTCTTAAAGTGATACTTAAAACGCTTGCGCTTAACTTCACAAGCAAACTTGAACTTGAACGTGGAGCAACAAGCTCGCACGCTACCGCTTCCATTCAGAAAATCCCTATCCTTACAAACAGGAAGTGACATATATCAACATGTAAGACAGGACGACGTCAAAATAAAGGTACCATACAGAAACTCAAAATAACAAAAAAAATAAAGTGCATATGGATGAACACAAAATAGAAATACATTATGGACTTATCAATGTTAAATATGAAAAGTACAAAAAATAAATATTTCTTTTATTTCCCTCTTGACCCTTTGTGAACACAAACACACTCCCACCATCACACTACGTGTGATTAATGGGCACAGACATTTCATGCATACAGTACTCATACACTCACACTCAGTCATTCACACTCTTAAAACGTAACCTTTAATTCTTTATTTTAAAACTACCTTAAAATCAAACTTGTGAATTGCTTAATCACTTTCAAGTATTAAGATTGTCTTGTGTATGGGTCTTTCTAGGTAAACTGGCTTGTGTGTGCGTATGCCTTTGCTGTTCAGTGTCTTACAAGTAAACCAGATACGTGATGACCTCTTGGAAGTATGGCTGGGTGTTTGACATGAGGATGGAGTGCTGCTTGTGTGAGTCTTCCTCCCACCCTCAAGATACCATGAGCATCGACAAATGGGCTGAGCTTGTACAGCCTGGTCGACTGATTGGCTTGCACATCTTTGTTTTGCTTTAGAGACCTTATTTCACCACTGAAGATCTCCTCTTGTACTTTCTGAATGATAAACATCTCAGCCTCATTCCTCTCCTCAAGTGTTGTTGAGTCTTCGCAACCTTTCTTCAGACATTTAACACTCCTTGCACAGCGCTTGAGTCTCGCTATGGCCTGCACCGCTCGCCTCCAATCAGAAAACTTCTCCAGCCCTTGCAGGAGAGACATCTCCTCCTTGACCTTGATGGTATGGACTTGTATTCTTTTGACCTCAGGGTCGATGTCAATTTCTTCCACTACAGACTCTTCCTGCTCCGGAAGTTCTTTCTCCCACAGGAAACTGGGTCCTGTGAACCAGTTGGAGTTTCCGAGATCTTTGGC
Organism: Engraulis encrasicolus; assembly: GCF_034702125.1. Classification (NCBI taxonomy): domain Eukaryota; kingdom Metazoa; phylum Chordata; class Actinopteri; order Clupeiformes; family Engraulidae; genus Engraulis; species Engraulis encrasicolus. The sequence goes on from NC_085861.1 coordinate 6,993,881, forward strand.
ACTAAGTCCACGTGAAGCATGGTCTGCTGGGTTATGCTCAGTTGCTACATATCGCCACTGCTTGGGCTGTGTGCTCAACTTGATCTGCTCCACTCTGTTGGCCACAAAGACATGAAACCTTCTTGCTTCATTGCTTATGTAGCCAAGGACTACCTTGGAGTCCGTCCAGTAGTACTCTTGCATTCCATCCAGGTCCAACTCTTTCTTGAGCAGCTTGCCGAGCCTGGTAGCCACAACAGCAGCTGAGAGCTCAAGTCTTGGAATGGTTGTTACTTTCGTCGGAGCAACCCTGGCTTTTCCCATAACCAGGCTACAGTGCACTTCGCCTGATACGGACACGACTCTTAAGTATGAACATACGCCGTAGCCCGTCTGGCTAGCGTCAGAAAAATTGTGTAGCTCATGCTGCTGTACCTCTTGAAAGTCTGGTGGCACATAGCAGCGGGGAATCTTCATGGCAGACAGGCCTGGGAGGTCTCGAAGCCATGCTTCCCAATGCGGCCTGAGGTCATCAGGAAGTGGTTCGTCCCAGCCCACCTTGTCGTGGCACATGCTTTGCAGTATCTTCTTCCCAACTAAGATGAAGGGTGCCACGAACCCCAGAGGGTCAAAAATTGAGGCCACTGTGGACAAAATTCCTCTTCTTGTAAAGGGATTCTGCTTCACGATCACTCGGAACTGGAATGTGTCAGAGCTAATGCACCACTGTATCCCAAGGGCACGTTCGATCTTCGGCTCACCTAATGCCAGGTCAAGGTCAGCTGCGCCTTCTGCGCATTCAGTCTTTGGAATCGTAGCAACCACCTTCTTGTTGTTCGAGATGAACTTGTGCAAGCGTAGCTTCCCAGAACTGCAGAGGTCTCTGGCCTCTCTCACCAGCTCAATGGCCTCTGCTTCTGTCTTCACACTCGCCAACCCATCATCGACGTAGAAGTTGCGTTGAACAAAGCTCACAGCAGCTTGACTGAACTTGTCTTCACCTTGGGTGGCCAGATGTTTCAGGCCAAAGTTTGCACACCCTGGAGAGGACGCAGCTCCGAACAGGTGGACCCTCATTCGGAACACAGTTGGTGGACTTTCCAATTCACCATCTAACCACCACAAAAAGCGGAGGTAGTCTTGGTCTTCTTGTGTGACATGAAACTGGTGGAACATGCGCTTCACGTCACACATGAACGCTACTTGCCCTTTGCGGAACCGACACAAGACACCCACAAGAGTATTTGTGAGGTCTGGGCCTGTCAGGAGATGTTCATTCAGGTAAGTTCCTTGAAATCTTGCAGAACAATCAAAAACTACTCTGATCTTTCCAGGCTTGTGAGGATGGTAAACGCCATGATGAGGGATATACCAGGCTGGCTGATTGCAAAGCTCTTGCTTAGGAACTCTTACTGCATCGCCTCTTGCAATTATATCACTCATAAAGGTCACATAGTCTTTGAGATAACGATCATCCTTCTTCAGCCGCTTCTTCAGGCAATTCAGTCTGTGTTCTGCACAAGCTTTATTATCTGGCAAAGTTGGTCTCTTTTCTTTGAACGGCAGTGGCATCTCATAGTGCCCATCTTCCCTTTGCTTGATGCCTTCCTTCAACCTTTTCAGAAACATCACGTCCTCTTGGGACATGGGATCTTCTTCGTCGTGCCTCTCTGCAAAGTCGGACTCGAAGACTTTCACTATGTCCGCTGGACTAAGAATCTCCTTTACCTTGCTCCGCTGCACATAGTTCACCTCTGACTTGAGTTTGTGAGTGGATTTGATGGTAGGTGCTACTTGCTTACAGATTATGCGATGACTGATGCCGATCTCATCCTCCAGGTCAGTGGCAAGGTTATTGTAGCCGATGATGCTCCAACCCAGAATTGACTTTTGAGCAAATGGCTGGCTTTCTTCGCCACTCAACACCTCTCTGGGGAGCAAGACCTGAGGGCAGTTATATCCAATCAGTAATCCCACTTCACAGTGCAGCAGAGGAGGCATTTCATCAGCCAGGTGTTGGAGATGAGGCCAACTCCTTGCAGTGGCAGAGGTAGGTATGTGGGATCGATTTGCGGGTATGTACTCTCTGGTGTATGTGATGGGGAGTTTAACCCTTTCCCTTGACATCAAGCCTCTTATTTGCAAACCTTGCAACTTGCGGCTGGAGACGACCTTAGTTTTGGATGTTATTGTAGAGATTCGAAGACTGACTGGCTCTTGTTTAATGTTCAGTCCATTGGCAACGTCCTTTAAAATGAAGGTGGTGTCACTTTGTGTGTCCAGTAAAGCGTACACCAAGATCTCATCATTTGGATTAGCTTGAGAGGAGACATAGACTGGAAGAATGGATGACGTATGAGTGCTCTTCTGGTCTTGAACAACCCTAAGGGATGTTGCATCTGGCGTCTCATTCTGAGTCCTTGGAGGAGCCACCTTGCCATCAACGACTTGTGTTGCTTTTGGTTGCCTGTGATCTTGGTCCTTCCTTTCCCGCTCTGCATGCAAGCAGGTTGGGTGACTTTTTCCACACTTCTCGCAGACACTCCGAGCAGTGCAGTTTTTAGAAGTATGACCAGGCTTGAGGCATCCGAAGCACAATCTTTCTGACTGTACAAACTTCACTCTTTCTTCCACTGGGTTTTGCATAATCTTTCTACACTTATGAAGAGTGTGGCCATATCTCTTACAGAATATGCATGTGTTTGGGCTTTCAGTGGAGCTAGTTGTAAAGGTCTTAGCAGCTGAACTGCGATTTCTTTGAAACTTTTGACTGTAGTCATGTGGCCTGGATTGATCATGATCGACTGGCTTTATTGCTTGGAGGGAGGTGATTGGATTGCAGGCAATTCTAGCCTCTTTGTTTAAGAACTTAATAAAAGCTTTAAAATCAGGGAACGCATTATGAGCTTCCTGGAACGTGGTGACAGTTCTGTTCCATCGTGAACTCAGCCACTCGGGCAACTTTGCTACTATCCTTTGATTTTCCACACAATCGCTCAACACTTGTAGGCCTTGAACATGTGGCATGGCTGACTCCACGCTTGTCAGGAAATCAACGAAATCCCGGAGGTCTCTGCTGTCTTTGTTGGAAATTTTGTGCCATGCCTGTATTTTGTCACGATAGGCCTTGCCTATGAGGAAGGAATTGCCAAAGCGTTCTTCCAATGTTTGCCAGGCAGCGTGGTAAGCACTTTCAGTACCCACTAAAGAGTACCCTTCAATGGCCTTCTTCGCTTGACCCCCCACATATTTGCGTAAAAAGAAAAGTTTTTCTTGTATTGGAAGATTTTTTCGGTCTATCAGGGTTTGAAAGGATAGCTTCCAATCTGTGAATTGTAGGGGGTCGCCAAAGAAAACAGCAGGCTCGGGAATGGGGAGTCTATTTGCCATTATGGCTTCAGCGAGAGTTTTCACGAGGTCATTAGAGGCTGCAGAGGAAGACATGACCACTGAAGGTGCGCTGGTGTGGGCAGTAAGAGCAGGTGGAAGCAAGTTTGTTGAAGAGGTTTTTTTTACAGTGTATGTTTCAGGCTGAGTAAGAGAGGTTGGGATATTTCCATGTTGGCTTTGAGGAGCAGCAGCAACTTCATCTTCGTCATCAAAGATGCTTTCACTGTAAACTTTCAGCTTAGCTTGAGCCGCATTGTGTTCTTTCAGTCCCTCCAATCTCTCCACTTCCTTGACTTTCTCCTGGATTTTGTTTTTTCTTGCAGAACTTTCGGACACAAACTGAGCTTTTTTCTTTGCAAATTCTGCTTCCATTTGCTTTTCTTCCACCTCTCTCTCCGCAGTCCTTATTTTGTCCTCTGCCTCGAGCTCTCTTATTTCCTCCTCACACTGATGTTGCGTCTTCATTATTTTCAGCACTTCATTTGTTGCTGCCACTTCAGCAGCTGACTGTTGTTTTTTCACAGATGACTTGTGTGATGCTCCTCCTGATGCTCTGGAGATATGCATGGATCGTGCTGAGGTAATACTGGATACAGTGGCATTAAATACTGATTCTGATTCCGGCCACGGAATATCTTCTGGGTCGCCTGCTGAATTGATGAAACAATGGGCCTTCTCATTGGCTGTCCTTGTGATTGCCAGACAAGCATCGTTTCTCCTTCTGATCTCCAGGTCCGGGACAGCAATCACTCTGATTTTATCATATACTTGGCTCAGTTCTCTCACTGTGGCATTGATGGCATTAATGATTTCTTTCATAAATTCAGTATCTTCTTTACCTTTCAGAGACCTTTTCAGGCCATTTACATGGTACTTCCACCTTTTGTAAATTCGCTCAAAGGTTTTAAGTAATTGGTTTAATTTTTCACTTTCCAGTGCCTTTCCTTTCTCTGAGAGGGTTCGCATGCGGCTACCTCTTCTGAGTTCTGGAACTTCTTCCACTTGAGATTGAGGCTGACCTTGATGAGCCCCCTCATCTTGTTCATTTACTTCTTCATGTTCGGCAGGCACTAGAACATCCTCTTCTGGATTAGGAATTGCATCAACATTGGGAGGGAGTAATGTGGTGGTCTCTTGTGAATCCATCATGGTGGACTAGTGTTTGTGTAGTGTTTTGTATTAATTAAGCATTTAATTTTGTATTAATTAAGTTGAAGATGGGCTTAATTTTCTTATTATTTTCCTTTTAAAGATTTTTTCCTTTTAAGAAAAGTGCTTCAAAATTTAAATTGCTTCAACTTCATTCACACATCTTCCATTCAACCATTATGAACACATAAGCACATAAACACTGGTAACCATAACCCCTTTGTCAAACATGATACAAACACAGACACATTTTCAAATAACCAAAATAGCCATAGTTTCAAAACCATTCAGTAGCAGTACAAAATGTCCATTGTTTCATTTCAATATTTTCTTTCCCCTTTTTTTTGTTTCCTTAAAAAGTCTTTAAATCGCGGACAGTTCAGTTCAGAATGCTTTCTCAATGTCCACGATAACTCAAGGGCAAATGAAAGAAAAAAGCAGCGTAACTTTTACCTTGGAGCAGTTCGACTTCAAAGACCCGCGCCACTTCAAAGGCACGAATGCGAGACTTTACTTGCTTGTTCGCGCTGTAGCCTGTAGGCTTAATTGTCCTCTTGCTTCGGAAACGCGGGTCGAGTGCAGCCACCTTGCCGAGGAACGAAAGTCTCTTTTTTTTTTCGAATCCTTGGCGACCTCCGAACGCTGGTGTAGCAAGCCACTCGTCTTGTCCTCGTCTTCACCGAAAGCTGTAGTGTTCTACTATGCCTTCCCCAGTCAACAGGCAAAGTCGAGGGTCCCGGTTTACTGATGTTTTATTTGCACACTTCATTCATACACATGCAGATGTTGAAACACCGTAGAACTAAAAGAAGACAAACAAAAACAAATACTGAATCATATGAACTCAAACACCAAAATAATAAGACATGAACAAAATCAAACTGACAAAAGACAACACATACCACTGTTCCCGCTTGTTGACTACGAAAGGATTTCAGTACTTGGGTCACTCTTCTTCTCTTAAAGTGATACTTAAAACGCTTGCGCTTAACTTCACAAGCAAACTTGAACTTGAACGTGGAGCAACAAGCTCGCACGCTACCGCTTCCATTCAGAAAATCCCTATCCTTACAAACGGGAAGTGACATATATCAACAGGTAAGACAGGACGACGTCAAAATAAAGGTACCATACAGAAACTCAAAATAACAGAAAAAATAAAGTGCATATGGATGAACACAAAATAGAAATACATTATGGACTTATCAATGTTAAATATGAAAAGTACAAAAAATAAATATTTCTTTTATTTCCCTCTTGACCCTTTGTGAACACAAACACAACTATACTGATATGTAAATACTGTATATATGCTGTAAATAGAGGTGTGTCGTTCATGAATGAGCCGGTTCTTTTGAACGGCTCCCTGAAGTGAACGATGGGAACCGGATCACAGCTGGGGGAGCCACTCGACTGTTATTTCGTTCATTTTTCATTAATTTTAAGCATGTGACCTTGACCAGAGTAATTCAATTTGGGAAAAAACACAATTGTTTGCCTTAAAGCGTGGCAAGAAATGGTCTTTAGAAGCAGGAGAATAATCTGTTGTTGTTTGGACAAAAATACTTTGAGGTGGAGTCAAAATATTACATTGTAAACACTGAATAAATAATCTTAAAAAGAGCCAGTTTTTTGAACGGCTCTTTGAAAGGAACGAGCCACTAAGTTCCGGATCCCGCTAAAGAGCTATAAATCCCATCTCTAGCTGTAAATACTGTATAATTGTGAACTTTTTGACAAGACAGGTGTGTCCGACTACAGTAGACAGGTCCACTAGGTGGTGATGGGTCCTGCCTCGGGAGGGCAGAGGGGTTCGGTGGTCGTGCTCGAAGCGGTCTTGGGCACAGCACTCATGGCACTGTCCTAGGTGGAGAAAGAAGACATGACAATGTGTGTGTGTGTGAGAGAGAGAGAGAGAGAGAGAGAGAGAGAGAGAGAGAGAGAGAGAGAGAGAGAGAGAGAGAGCACAAGAGAGAGAGAGAGAGAGAGGACACAACAACATAGGAGATAGAGGATGGTCATGCATGGTTGATAAAAAATGCTCGCATGAACATGAAAGCTCCCACACACACTGTTCACATTGGCAGCGTTTTATTTGCAACGTTTCAGGTTCTATTAAGCTTCTTCAAGTAAAGTAAGTAAGTAAAAACAGACTTACTTCTGGCTCTGCTGGAGGAAGTATGATCAGTGCATAACACATTACGAAACTACCGAGAAGGAAGGCCAACACTGACATACCGATCACTGTAGCTAAGATACAGTTAATGGTGTACTGCAAAACACAGAGGAGACTTGTTAATACACTTGAAGAAATCCAACTGTTGCACTGGCAGGGCACCAATCTTACAGCAAACATAATTAATCATAACAACAATATTTACAAAACACTTGAACAGTTCCATAATGTTTTAACATATCACTTAGTAATCCAAACGCCTAGACAAAAAAATAACCCAAGTAGATGGGTCAATTTGTTTTTTTGTGTGTGTTTCTTTGACTTGGTCCTTGCCATTCTGGTGACAGACAATTCATAACAGGGGCTTTGTCTTACTGGGTTATAGAACCCAGAAATGTAGCTGTCCAAAAGACATCCTATTGCAGCATATTACTCATATGGTATGTATGAATTTAGGAATGGTGGGGTGGCGTCCGCGCCAATGTCTTATCCTGAGCGTATCGCTCGGTGCGTAATTCCAAGGGCAGTATAATGAAAAGGAAGAAAGAAGTCGCACACTGGAGCTGAATGCAGAGTCAAAAACTATATTAAACAAAGCCGAAAAAAGTAAATAAAACCGACAGACGGGACAAACGTGGGAACACTGATGATGGGCTAGACACGAAACGTTTGTCCCCTGTCTGTCGGTTTTATTGACTTTTTTCGGCTTTGTTTAATACAGTTTTTGATTCTGCATTCAGCTCCAGTGTGCGACTCCTTTCTTCCTTTTCATGTATGAACTTGGGAACATGGATTTCAGGAGTCCTGTGTGAGGGCTGTGAAAGTGAAAGACAGCCCATTGGGAAACTCAAACTCCCATTGTCATTGTGACACAGCACTCCACAGCACAAAAGTGAACACTGCACACAACGAAATTGCATTTATGGCACTCAATGGTGCCCCTAGGGAGCAGTTTGGCAGGATGGTACCATGCTCAGGGTACCTCAGGAGGATGGGGGAGAGCCCTGGTTGATTACTCCCGCCACCAACCTGGCGGGTCTGACGCCCTAACCGCTTATCCATGACTGCCCTGTGTGCGGACAAGCCACAGAAAACATTTCCAAAGAGTAAACATACCAACCTCAGTCCTGTAGCTGTCATAGTCCTCAAAGTGGTATGGTGTATGCTTTGCCATCAGGCCGCAGCATGCCACATTGAACAGATTAGGCGCCACGCCGAAATTCAGATTCAGTTTAATCTGTGGACCCAAACACATCACATTGTTCTACTCAGTTTAAATTTACTGTAAGCCCAAACGCATGAAATTGTTCTGTCACAGCTTGGGACGGTGGGGTGGTGGTGGTGGTGGTGGCTCAGGTGGTAGAGGAGCAGTTTGGCAACCAGAAGGATGCAGGTTCGAGCCCCGCTCAATGTGTCCTTCAGCAAGATACTTAACCCCAAGTTGCTCCTGGTGGCAGGATGGTAGGCTACCCTGCGTGGCAGCCACTGCCACCGGTGTGTGAATGGGTGAATGTGAGCCATACTGTAAAATGTAAAGCGCCTTGAGTGCTCGAAGGAGTGGAAAGGCGCCAGTGGTGTAGTCTACGTAGAGTGGAAAGGCGCTATATGCAGCGGCACATCTTGTCACCAGGCCCAGCATGCAGCCGCTTGGGAGCCACAAACCTATAGACGGTGAATAACAGCTAAGACTGTAAACTAAAGTTGTGGCATTTTTTTGTGAATATTCAGTCTTTTTCCAATCTTCGCTTGGGGACCCAGCTTACCCTAGAATCGCCTCTGGCTATATAAATGCGGTCCATCTACCATTTTACCATTTACAGCTTCTTCCGGTATTAGCACAGCCCATCCACTAACGGCCACCACCGCACTTCCTATTCAGCCTATTCTACAGGATTTGGCAGCAGTTCACCTAGTTCACTAGGGACCGCAGAGGGAATGGGGCCCTATCAGGCTTGGCGGATAATCATCCTCAATGTTATACTTCTCATCACCAACCGCAGCTGTGTGCGTGTGTGTGTTTGTGTGTGTGTGTGTGTGTGTGCGTGTTTGTGTTTGTGTTTGTGTGTGTGTGTATACAGTGCTGTATGTGTAATGATGTGTGTAATGTCTTGTGTATTCTGTATTGACGTATGCATGCTACTGGACACCTTTTAATTCCCCCTCTGGATTAATAAATGATCCTCTACTACTCTCTCTTCTCCTGTCTACATGCGCAGCCAAACGTTTGACAAAAATGGAAATCTATGTATTAGACTCCCTGAAATGTCACAGAACAAGAAGGAACAGAAGGAGGGGCAACGCCCCCTTAGGGGACCGAGCTTGACCACACTCCTTGGCATTGGGTGGGCGTGGTTACAAGGCCATCACTGTCCTTCGCATGCTGCCTTCATAAAAGACTATTGATATTGACAAGAAAGAACGACAAAAAGACAGACAGACTGAAAGAAAGGAAGAGAGAGAGGTTTTACGCACTTACCATACATCTTGATGGTGTAATCCCGGCAAGCACAAGAAGAAATCCCGACAGCATATTCTACATGAAAAAACATGCTGGCTGTTAGTGCACATATTTGTACTTTCACTCTCACATACAGTATAGCCCCATATAGCCCCACCATGAAGAGGTTGTTGTCGCATAGGCCAGCCGCCTGCTTGCTCTGCTTACCACGGCCGCGTCAGGGAACAGCACCAGCCTCTCTCTGTTCAAAGGATACGTCTCGATGAGTATGCGCTTGAACATCACCGCAAGTGCGAGTATCAGCGAGCCTATGCTTAGTTCAATGAACTGAGCCATTTAGGAGAGAGAAGCAAGTTAGCAGGCAATTTAGCTAGCCAACAACAACAGTATCTTGTGACAAGAAAAGCACGTAGAAATAAATGTCAAAGTAGACAAATTCCTCACCCCAGCTACCAAAAAAATGAAATTCATGGCCATTTCCTCCACAACCTGCAAGGCTGAAAGGAATGCATTTGTCAACAAAATTACAAACAACCTGTTGGTGTAAATAAAAGTCAGATGCAACAATCAGTTAAACCACTTGTGCGTTTCGACCTACCCGCAAAAAACTAACTAACGTCTCTGCAGCGGGTCACAAGCTCACCAGGATGCATGAAGAGCGAAGCCTCATCCACAAGAAGCAGTGATGTTGATAATGGTGATGGGCACGCCCTTGTGAAGTGATACCGGACGGTGCACTGGGGATGTCCGAGATGCTTTCAACTCTTCCGTCTCCCGTCACTCCTGAATGTAGGGTAGGACTACATTGAGCACGGCACGCGTTTTACGCGCACAAACGTGCAAGTAAAATGCTACAATTTGCGAATGTTTGCAAATCTGAGACAGGTTGAATTTCCCTCAAGCTACAATTATAGATTGTGCATAATTTAACAATAACATAACTAGATGGGAAAAGACCAGCTTTGCAAACAATCTGAAATGTTCGTTTGAAATACAAATGTATGTGGTTTTGCAATAGGGGATGTGGTGTCTAACTATAGGAGAGATTCAATTAACTAAATCCGATGCTGGACAAATGTGCAAAATGACTTGTGCATGATTATCATTTGGTTTATGGTCAAGTTTTCAGTCAAAAGGCAAAAGCAAACATTTCTATAATGTATTGAGCCATTAGGTCTACTTGACAGAAATGACATGAAGAGATAATAATGTCAGTGTATGACTGCAGGTGGACATGACATGAGCATGTTGTCCCCAGGCAAATCCAAACCCAGAAAAAAACAGTATTTTGTAGCACTTCAAATGCTGAAGTCCCTAACACAAGAAAGAAAGAAAGAAAGAAAGAAAGAAAGAAAGAAAGAAAGAAAGAAAGACAGAAAGACAGAAAGAAAGAAAGAAATGACATGTTGGGCAGTTAGTCTATGGGCCTACACTAAATGTGGAAACATTAATAAATAATGATAAAGCATGCCAGAGGACTTGATTTAGACTGTACACCACATCATAGCACATTACTGTTGGAGAGGCAGGTAGCACTTATGCAAACCATCCATCTGATTTGCTTGCTTGTTTATTTGGGAGTAAGTGCAGTAAAAATAATAATAATAGTGATAATTAAAGGGACACCGTGTGAGATATTTAGTTGTTTACTTCCAGAATTCATGCTGCCCATTAATGTTACCTTTTTCATGAATACTTACCACCACCATCAAATTCTAAGTATTCATTATGACTGGAAAAATTGCACTTTTCATACATGAAAAGGGGGATCTTCTCCATAGTCCGCCATTTCGACTTTCCAAAAATAGCCATTTTTAGCTGCAAAAATGACTCTACTTGGACTATACTAGAAAATACTTGTTCATTACTTAGCCCCTTGACTGTCAGGCGACCCGGGGGCGACCCGAATGACTTTGAACTTGGACAGCAGGCAGCTGATCAGGTTCTGCAAATGATCCATCCTGTGGCTCCATCATCTTGATTGCAAAGTGGAGATGAGACGTGTTGTGCAGCATCATGACTGGCTTTAGCACTTAGCCCATAACTTCCTGTAAGGGAGACCAGCCCTCCCAGCCATTACCCAGCAGCAAACAATGGATCAGAGAGCAGATTATAATAGTGGCAGACAGACAGATAGACAGGGAAGCCAACATGGCGGGTCAGTTGTCCAGGGCCCCGGGGGGTATGGGTGTGTGTGTGTGTGTGTGTGTGTGTGTGTGTGTGTGTGTGTGTGTGTGTGTGTGTGTGTGTGTGTGTGTGTGTGTGTGTGTGTGTGTGTGTGCAGAATTGGGTCCTCATTCCATGTATGTATTTACAGGGGGGGGGGGGGGTCCTTTCAGATGACTTTGTCCGGGGCTCAGCCAAAGCTGTCAACGACCCTGGTGGCAGCAACACTTTAAGGTGTTTGGGCATTTTGGCAACCATATTGCATCAACTCCTACATAACAGATCATCACTACAGCTGTGGAGTGCATTGCTGTTACTGTGTGTGTACAAGGGGCTGTTGTGCATCGATTAACATTGATTCTTTTACTTGCTGTTTCTGTGAACTGTTTGTTTATCGATTTGTTTTGGTTGGTATATTGACAATGTATTGGGGACGGGGTGCCAAACAGTGTTGGCAAAGTTGGCGTTTTCTACAGGATATAGTTCAGCCATAGGCTACTTTACTACAAGGCTGTGCAACCAGTTTCCAGACTATGTGGAAAAAAATAGACATTGATATTGATAACTTTAAATCTAGACTCAAGATGAAGCTGTTCGCAGATGCCCTCCCTTACTAGCTCGAAATGAGTAGGCCGATGTGTTCGGTTTGCAAGATTTAACATCTACTAGCCCAATTTGGCTTGTGGAAAAAAGGTAATTTAGAGCCATGGTAGTGTCAGCATACAGCTTTTATTGTTTATTATTTTTACAGGATAATGAGGAGAAAAGGTACCGTACTGTATGGCTGGCAATGACCCAGGCTGAACTCAAACCAGGGTCCCCATGGGCCACCACTTCTCACACACACACACACACACACACACACACACACACACACACACACACACACACACACACACACACACACACACACACACACACACACACGCCATTTGGCAGCATGCCCGTCTTCCTCTCTCCATTCCTCTCCTGTTCTGATGCCCGTGTCCGCTAGGTAGGCTACTGTATATTCCATTGCACTTAGCAGATGCTTTTATCCAAAGTGACTCGCAATGGAGGAGGACAATAAAGCTGAGGCCTCATGGGATATTAGGGGCTAAGTGCATGGAAGTATTAGATACAGGTACATGGATTGTAGACTATGCACTGTAGGTGGTGGCATCTCAAGCCAAAACAACTCCGCTTTTTGATTCCTCTACAGTAGAACAAGAGCAAGCTACTAGTTGCATGAAAAGGCAGAACATCAGTGGTGCGCAAACTGTGGTACGCGTACCACTGGTGGTGGTACTTGGGAAATCTCTGGTGGTACTTGGAAGAAGACATTTTTTTGTGCATTGATTTGAAGGCTGATCAAGTTGTTGCAGTTGAAAATGTGTCTTTGGTCTCACATTTTGTCATATTGATTTGTATGAATCTGAAAACATAATGCAGAATAATACTAGGCAAGCAAGAAATTTAAAAACAAACTTGCACTGGACGTGACCGTAGCTGTTGATGCCATTATGAACCTCTTCTGTATTGACTGGCAAAAGTGAATATGGAAGGCATTTACAGCGATATTCTAATGTTGGCTGTCAAGGTGGTACTCAAGAGCTCAATATTTTCTTAGGTGGTACTTCACACAAAAAAGTTTGAGAACCACTGTGACTTAGCCTATTAAACTAAACCAGTGGTTCTTAACCTTTTCCCACCCTCAAAGGTAGAGTATATAGGACTGTGGCCAGAGTAGGTATTGAAATTGTGCTGCCTATTCCCAAATGAGATCTTTTCATGCATATTCATTTAGTAATATTTCTAGTATGACCAAAGTACAGTAAGTTTTGCAGCTTAAATGTCCAGGCATATTACTGGAATTTCAAGATGGCAACATGGAGGAGATCCATCTGATCATGTATGCAGCTTTTATTAAAAGGCCACCTTACCAGTAGCAGGCCTCTGCCCTACTGGTGACGCAACGCCTTCGGCTCAGCTACACACAGTAGGGCCAAGAGCTTGCTCAATCCCGCTACTGCGGGAACTCCACCAACTTTGTCTGGAACCAATCAACTGAGCATTTCCAACCGTCCTGGGTAGAGGCAAGTTCAAGGCAGTGACGTGGTTTAAGCAGAGACGTTCTATTGGGCTAAGAAATGTTTGGTTTAAACTTCGGCACATCCCTCAACCAGCAAGCCGAGGGAGGCGGGTTAACCAGGCCATGGAAACAAAGTTCTTCCTGTATGGAAATGCTAATCGTTATAGTCCTGGTCAGACCAGAATCGCGGTAGTGATCTGAAGGTCTATGAAAATCAGGCAACCTTACCAGTGCCCAAAGCAAGACTCACACAACAACCCAAAATTCCACCCGTATCATGCTGAAAGAACTGAGGAGATCAATTACAATGCCTCTTGCTCGAGGCATTAATCAATACTTTCATGACTTTTCATGGGGACCAAAAATATGTATTAATTTGATTTTAATTTGGCCTAATTGTAGTGTTCACGAGTATACATTTTGTTTGGAATTAGGACCCCAGGAAGACTAGCTAACTGCTATGGCATAAGCTAATGGGGACCCTTTAATAATAATAATAATAATAATAATAATAATAAAATACATTTTGTTGCAACCTCAATCCAGACAAAATTCCTTGACCCCCTGCAATCTCTCTGGCACCCCACTAGAGGGAGCCTGGACCACAGGCACAGAACCAATGACCAGATGAGGGGTGTAAAACTCATTTCGGATCAGGGGCCACATGCAGGGCCGGATTAACGCACAGGCTAGGTATGGCTGCAGCCTAGGGGCCCCCACCTGCCAGGGGGCCCCTGACTAGCCAAAAGTGAAAAATTGTGATAAGATGCAATATTGAAAAATTCATTTGTCATGTTGAGTACAGTTGGTAGACATTTTATCCTTAATTCCTAGCTCATAATTATGACACAGTCAATGTAAATTTGGCCTCCAGGGCCCCCCACAGCCACCTGTAGCCTAGGGGTCCCAGGCCATCTTAATCCAGCCCTGGCCACATGCAGTCAATTTGTTCTCATGTGCGCCGGATGGACCAGTAAAAATACAAGTTGCAAACCTGTGTGTAAGTCTCCGGGACCATTCCAAAAGAGCTGATGCTGGGATTGTGCAACAACAACAACAACAACAACAACAACGACAACAAATCAACAGAAGTTTATTATTTCAGTTAGTTTTATTTCAGAAGAAAATACATTTCCTAACAACAACCAATGCTCCAATAGGACTAGTGCAGATACAGTCAGTAAATGAGGTTGGTTTACAAAAACACATGGCTGTCTAGTGAACGATCAACAATAGACAAATCTATATGCTGTGTTTCAGACACAGACGATAAGGATGCAGAAATGCCCACCATATCCCTTTCTCCCTCAAAGTACTTCCCATCACCGTCTTCACTATCAATAAAAAACATATCAATAGGCCCAGAATGGCTTAAAACAAAATAGCATTACAAAACAGCACACAAAAGAGGCAATTCTACGCACCAAAGTAAAAGTAAAGAAAAGTAAAGTGACTTTTTTGGGCTATAGTTTCTATATAGGAGACAGCCATGACCTAGTGGTTAAGGAGATTGGCTTTAGAGCAGAGGGTTGCACGTTCGAATCCCATCCTTCCACTGCCCATCTCACTCCATGGCTTTGAGCAAGGCACCTAATCCCACACTGCTCCAGGGACTGTAACCAATATCCTGTTCTTAAAGGAACTGTAAATTGCTTTAGATTAAAGCATCAGTTAAGTGCAATGTAATGCAATATAGTACATTATTCTTTAATGGTAATTAAAAGTGCATAAACAGATCCTTGTTGGTTCAGATAAAGAATGGAGTTGAGCTACATTAACTATGGAAATTTAACATAAGGTCACTTACGTTTCAGAGTATATACAGTACAGTTTCCCACTTCTCATATACATGGGCAAGGCCATGTACGCAGTATGTGATTTAATGTCAGCTATTCTGAGAAGTGCTTAATTAAGTATGTGAATAAAATACCTCTCTGTCATCCTTTCTATTTTAGAGGGCCCTTCCTCACCGTAGTATCCACATTACCTCTAAGAAACTGTTTCCCAACCAGTGGTACGTGTACCACTAGGGGTATGGGAGCACACTGCAGGCGGTACTTGGAAAATTTTAATTTTAACAAATATATGGACTATATATGGAATATATGGAATATATGGTCAGTTAAATTGGGATGGTGAAAGCGATATAGAACTTGACTTACTCATGGCACAACGAAAAGGCTTGGGGGTACACAAGACAAAAAAAGGTTGGGAAACACTGCTCTAAGACACTCAAGTGTTAAAAGATATGTGTTCTATCTCCTCTCCTCACTCCTCCTCTCCCCTCCTCATCCTCTCCCCTCCTCGTCCTCTCCCCTCCTCGTCCTCTCCTCAACCCTCCTCTCCTCAACCGTCCTCTACTCTCCTCTCCTCTCCTCAACCCTCCTCGTCCTCACCCCTCCTCTCCTCTCCTCTCCTCTCTCTTTAAGGAGTTAAGAGAGGGGCATCGTCAGCCCCACCAGAGGGACCCGTCAAGCACCCAACCTAGAGCACACAAACAACAAACAACACAATAAATCATTTAACAATACAATGTTATAAAAGTGTCATTTACAAAAGTGACATGAGAACGGTTTAGAAAATCATGCTACTTCACACACAAAAGGTTTTTTCTGACATTTCTTTTAATCCAGTTTTCTTCTGCTTACTTTGGGATGTTTTGTTATTTAACAACCTGTTAGAAAAATGTAGTATATCCTAAACATTAGCGTGTAAATTGATTCTGAGGCCTAGACACAAGAAAGCTCTTGCACAGTGTTCCCATCTGCAGCGTTTACCAGAGAGAGTAGAGAGAGAGAGGTTCCATTGGCCCATTGTTTCCTGGTTCTATTATGGCCCCCCTTAGGCAGACCTAGGCAGACCTAAGGACTGTTCTATTCATTGTAAGCGCATTATGACACGGCCCTTTAGGCAGACCGGAACCTGGTCACGTTAGGTGCCCATAGAAACCTATTATGTTGGCATATCTCTATACTTTAAGAATCTCTGGCGTTTACTAAGTTGCGACAGCTCGGTCTATTGACCTTCAAGCGATTCAATCGTACAAATGGTTAAAGTGAAAGCCCATTGGGAAACTTCAACTCCCATTGTCATTGTGACACAGCACTCCACAGCACACAAGTGATCACTGCACGCTGCACACAACGAAATTGCATTTATGCCTCACCTGTGCAAGGGGGCAGCCCTCAGTGGCGCCCCATGGGGAGCAGTGCGGTGGGGCGGTACCATGCTCAGGGTACTTCAGTCATGGAGGAGGATGGGGGAGAGCACTGGTTACTCCCCCCACCAACCTGGCGGGTCGGGAGTCGAACCGGCAACCTCTGGGATGCAAGTCTGACGCCCTAACCGCTCACCCATGACTACAAGCTATGCTGTGGTTAGCTTAAAAATCCAAATTCAACTCATTGGACATTATCTCCATCAGTGTATTTGTTTCCGGAATAACAGAAAAGGTTCATAATGGTCCTTCTCACTGAGACATCAAGAGAGATGTAATTTCAGGAGGGGGGGCTAATAATATCGTCCTCAACTGTAGCACTCCGAAGGCGTCACCAAGATGGCCGCCATATGTCCTGTCTCAATCTAAACTGTCTCTGCTATGCTGTGGTTAGCTTAGCGATGGTGGACCACTCGTGTCCTCCTACTACTGAATGACGTCAGTCTGAGGTCTCACCTGGTGATTGTCCGCCTGGCGTCTGATGGCTTTGGCAGCGAAGACGGAGACCGTAGTGGACACACAGAACTGGAATACGGCCATGACCAACAGCAACCCTTTCAGCCCGTTAACCGCACTCTGAGGAGGAGAAGCACAAGAAGACATTACAGCCTCAACATCAACCATTAGCCTCTGGACATCACAAGACATTACAGCCTCAACATCAACCATTAGCCTCTGGACATCACAAGACATTACAGCCTCAACATCAACCATTAGTCACACATCACCTATAAAGTCCTACTCCTTACTGATAAATCCCTCAATGCTCTTGCTCCCCAGTACCTCTCGGATCTCATCCAGCATCCCTCCCAACCAAGGTCCCTGAGGTCCTCTGGCAAGGACCCACTCGTCATCCCTCGTTCCAGGCTACGGACCTTTGGTGACAGAGCCTTCTGTGTTGCTGCCCCCACCCTTTGGGACAGTCTACCTCTCCATGTCCGTCAAGCCACCACACTGGCTACGTTCAAAAAGCACCTAAAGTCACACTTATTCACTGAGACCTGTGGTCCTTAACCACCCTGCCCCAGCCCCACCTCTACCCTGTCCTTTCCTCTCTATTCCCCTGCCCAATCTCCTTTTGTAAAGCGACCTT
Source organism: Engraulis encrasicolus (assembly GCF_034702125.1). NCBI lineage: Eukaryota > Metazoa > Chordata > Actinopteri > Clupeiformes > Engraulidae > Engraulis > Engraulis encrasicolus. The sequence continues at coordinate 7,011,580 of NC_085861.1, forward strand.
GGGTTACTTGAAAGGCGCTATATAAAACCAAGTTATTATTATTATTAGCCTCTGGACATCACAAGACATTATAGCCTCAACATCAACCATTAGCCTCTGGACATCACAAGGGAGGTATAGGGTCCGTCTGGGCAGCTGTGGCCGAATGGTTAAGGACGTGGTCTTTAGATCAGAGGGTTGCAGGTTCAAAACCACCCTTCCACTCCCTACACCTCCATCCATGGCTGAGGTGCCCTTGAGCACGTAGCCCCACATTGCTACAGGGACTGTAACCAATACTCTGTAATATACAAAGGGGACCTATAATCTGGGAACCATCTATTCATTATTCATGTTCTCATAAAGGAGGTCGGTCTGTAAACCAGGGTTGGGCAACTTTCATGATCAGGAGGGCCACATTTTTCCATCACCACTATCGGAGGGCCACATGAACACGGACCTGACAGCAACTCGCAGAGTGCGAGGGGCAGTTGGATGGTCACTGACTGCCCTTATTGCTTGGAAGGGAGTGCTCTCTATTGCCAACAGTCTACTTACAAGAAATTGATTCACTAGTGATGGTCATTATTTTTCAAATTGTGTTTTATGTACGGGCCGGACTGAGTGAGGAGGAGGGCCACATGTGGCCCCCGGGACTCCAGTTGCCCATCCCTGGTCTAAACTATTTAAAACACTATCTAAAGCTTGATGGGAAGTTTGTTTCACATCTGGGGCCTATACTACAAAGCTTATTCAGGAGTAAACCAGGGTAAGTTAAGAGGTAAATCATCTAATAGAAAAGCCTGGAGTCCTCATATAATAGTTTACTCCTGAACCAGCTTTGTAGTATACTGCCCTACAAAACAAGAATGCAGTAACTCAGATTTTGGCAAACTGAGAAAAAAGGCTTCAAAGTTTCCTACATGGCCCGACAACTGTGTTGTCGATAAAGTGGTGGTGACACTTCCTTGTAATATTTTTTAAGGATAGAAATTAATTGCACACAAAAAAAACAAGAAAAAAAACAACATTTATGTGTCTTTTTGCCACAAAAAACGGAGTTACTGCGCTCTTGGCTGGTATTACTGCCACAAAATTGAGTTACTGCAGGAGTTACTGTGTCCTTGGCTAGTATTACTGTCTACTCCCAAACCATTCCCATTGGAAAGTGCAGCAGTAACCTTTAATCCAACACCACAGTAACTTTTTTTTGTCATTTCTGCACTTTCAAAATTATTTTTCTCTAAAACGGGACGATGTTGGACCACCATTTTTTGACACAAGACAAATGAGGTAGTTTAAAGCCCATTTCCGATCTAAACTCAATTTCGACCATTTTCGAGTTACTGCGTTCTTGTTTTGCAGGGCAGTATAGGCCCCATGTGTCAAGATGGTGGATTTGTAAACAAACTACAAGCTTCCGTTTGTCTAACAATATGTCTTAACCTCCCTTCCCGTTCTGGGGTTGGATTTGACAAGTTCAGGCAAAGCTTTCATCGTGGGTTTCTATGCTGGCCTTCAGATTGGAATGAGGACACAAAGCATCATGGGAATTTCCAGGATAAAAAACACACCAGGGTGACAGGACAATTAGGAGACAAAAACATCAGCAAAACGAAGATGGCGCACACTCTGCTCGCTCCATGGTTTTGTTTGAAACAAAGTGACGTTTCGCCCTCTCCTGGCCTTCTTCAGAAAGTTTCAAGCCTTCCAACAAGTCAAGATCCATGGTGCTAAAGAAGGGCTAAGTGATCGACAATTTCCATTTTTACATCTCAGGTAAAAAAAAGTAATTCAAACAATCACAGAGCAACCAGTCAAGAGTCTGAAAAAAATCCTTGACTGTGTCCTTACTGTGTCCTTGGTGTTTTCCTCTCTTTACTGTGCTGCCACCCTGATGTCTGATGTGGGTCATCTTTGTTGTATTGATGTTTGAACTGTGCCACTGCCAAAAGCTACCACCTCAACAAAGCCTTGAGGTATACAATACTTTCCATTTTCTCTGAACCATTAGGAGAAGGTAAGCTGGATGCAGAGTTTATGGTTGTATGTATGTTTCAAGAAGGAGGCCGCACCTTGCATAGTAGTGTTTTTTTTATTGCACTGACGCGTTTCGGCGTGTGCCTTCTTCAGTGTGAAGAAGGCACACGCCGAAGCGCGTCTGTGCAATAAAAAAACACTACTATGCAAGGTGCGGCCTCCTTCTTGAAACATTGAATTTGAAATTTGGGCCAGCACCCTCAGAGACTGAAATAATTAAGAGTGATGCCTGCTCCAAGAAGAAAATTGACATGGTTGTATGTACAGTATGTAACATGGAGAAAGACTTTAGTAACAATAAATTAATAAGAGTTAAAAACTGCATATTGTCTAGCAGTGAAGTGGCAGGGTGAGATATTTCAACACCCAGTCAAGAATGGCACAGTGCACAAGACCAATGATGGACATGTTTACTTTTGACAGCACACCTGCGCCCCTGCACTACAGAATTTAAAAGGTGCATTCATTGTGCGATATTCTTAGCCATTTCTTTCCAGAATTCATGGTTCGTATTCACAAATGTTACCTTTTTCATGAATACTTACCACCACCACCGTCAAATTCTAAGACTGGGAAAATAACACTTTTCCTACATGAAAAGGTGGATCTTCTCCATGTCCGCCATTTTGAATTTCCAGAAATTGACATTTTTAGCCGCAAAACTTGCTGTACTTTTGTCATACTAGTACATATTAGTTTATTAATTGGTGAATATTCTTGAAAAAAAAAATCTAATTTGGCAATAGCACTGTTTCCATGAGGAGCATAGTTGCAGTACCTACTCTGGCCACCATCCTACACAGTGCATCTTTAAGGAGATACAGTAGGTTGTGTATGAGCATGTGTACGGCCACCTACTTTGTACTGTCTGACTGCTCTGAAGCATTCCCAGTAATTATTTCCATAGTCGTAGCGGTCCCTGTCTCGTTCCAGGCACTCATCGTAGATCTGCTTGGACAGTTCCAAACAAATGTAGCCAACAGCAGGCAACGCCAGCAAGCAGCTGACGATGTTCACGGCCAACGCTCCTTTGATCTGCCAGTGGAAACAGAGATCATTACTTTCAGCTTGAAGTGTTTTCGCAACGACCAGTGATGGGCAAAATGGATTCATCAGTTACAATCCAGTGCCACATATTCCAAATGACCTTGATTTAGTTTAGTTTAGTTTATTAGGATCCCCATTAGTTGGGCGCAGACCCAGCAGCTATTCTTCCTAGGGTCCAACAATAAAATCACACACAGTTAAAAGTTCTACACAAATCTGTACATTCATTTAAGCACCATACATTGAAAAGAAAGAAATAAAAAAGAAGAAAAAAATAAATAATAATATAAACATATAAATTACTATAATAATGGTTTAAGACCAAATATAATAATTTACCTGTCCGATTCAGACAGGAGATCATTCAACCAGCCAATCATCTGGCTGAATTGGTCAGGTGAAACCAAGTCATTTGGAATACGTGGACTGTAACTAATGAATGCATTTTGCCCATCACAGTTCGTAACTACAAAACCTCTCTCCGACGCAACGTACACGTCCTGTATGGCAAACATCTCAATTCATAAATCCAAACGGTAACACTTAATAATAATGTTGTTAATGGGCTTTAACTGTACCATGGTAATGTGTTTTTCTTTTTACTGTACCATGGTAATGTGTTTTTCTTTTCACAGTACCATGTTAAAGTGTTTTTACTGTACCATGGTAATGTGTTTTTACTGTACCATGGTAATGTGTTTTTCTTTTCACAGTACCATGTTAAAGTGTTTTTACTGTACCATGGTAATGTTTTTTTACTGTACCATGTTGTTAATATGTTTTACTGTACCATGTTGAAGTGTTTTTACTGTACCATGTTAAAGGGTTTTTACTGTATCACGTTGAAGTGTTTTTACTGTACCATGTTAAAGGGTTTTTACTGTACCATGTTGAAGTGTTTTTACTGTACCATGTTCATGTTTTGTCCTTTGTGTGCTGCAGCTGTCACAGATCCTGAGATGATGAACTGCGAATGGGAGAGAGAGAGAGAGAGAGAGAGAGAGAGAGAGAGAGAGAGAGAGAGAGAGAGAGAGAGAGAGAGAGAGAGAGAGAGAGAGAGAGAGAGAGAGAGAGAGAGAGAGCTGTTGAATGCAACACCAAGCCATTACAATTATCCACAAAGATTATCAAATATCATGTTAGTTAAGTAGGCCTAGTCCATCACTGTGTTTGATTTAGAAAATACTGTCAGTCATTCTTATATGGATGTCTATATACAGTATACATTTGTGTTTTACTTCAAAATGATAAATGGATGTAAATTAATGTAGATATTCCTGAAGAAAAACTATGTTCACTGCAGGGGGGGGGAAACATAAGGGTAGTCCACCACATGTCCATGTTTTGTATTTGTGTGTACCTGAAGGCAAGGGCAAAGACCAGAAAGGTACGCATGAACTCGCGTCAGATCACAGCAGAACGTATTCAGTAAGAAAATATGGTGGACTGTTCCTTTAGAGGAGCTGGCCATCATAAGGTCTATACATAGCTTTTTTTGTTTCTAAACATCGTGTTGTGATGAGGGGCAAGATATTGGCTGCCAATCACGTGAGCTCAATTTTTTGACCGACAGCGGTTTCCAACAATCAGAGTTGAACAGTGCGCAGCCAGGGTCACGCAGCCAGAGATTGTTTACAAAGGGAAAACCCATGTATACGTACGAATATCCCCAGGCCCAGAGGAATCTCCCCAAAGATGACCGGCTGGATGAGTGTCAACACGCCAACAGCTGCAGTCATCAGCCCAAGGAATATCTGCACAACCTGCAAAGAGCAATGTAGAGTACTGTTATTAATCCTGAGGGAAATTAAGGTGTCTGACGTCTTACAGTACATAAAAAATACACAAATACAACACATAAACAAAGACCTAATACACATTATGACGCATTCATTGCAATAGCCCAACCTCAATCATACTGTAATGCAAGGTACAGAGTATGGCAGCACACATCAAATCTCTTACTTATGACTGCATTTTTTCAAAAACATTTGTTTTGGGGTTTTGTGCATTTTGCGCCTTTATTTGAACAGGGCAGGGAGAAGTGGACAGGATACTAGAGGGAGAGAGAGGAGGGTAGTCAAGGGCGCCGGAATGAGTTTTAAAGTGGTTGTGCAAAAGGATGGGGTGGTTGGGGTAAGAGAGACAGGGGGGGCTATGGGGCTAGGGAGGCTATGTCATATTATCCCCTTTCCACACACACACACACACACACACACACACACACACACACACACACACACACACACACACACACACACACACACACACACACACACACACACACCCTTTTCCTGTACCTAGGGGGGTAGGAAGCGTTGGGAAATGATCCGGCTGGATTCGAACATGGGTCCCTATGGGCAAAGTGGTCTACAGTATGGGTCTTATTAGCGCAGTGCAGTCATGACTGCTCTTGTAAAACTTGTCTTTTTTTTTGTTTTGTTTTTTTGCTTTTCGTCATGATGTCACAGAATTCCATGAAATGAACACAGATCATTGTGAGAATATATCTGGCAATATGTAACAATATCTGTGGCAGAATCACTGATTTTGCCAATATTCCATGATTCCATGATCATGGAACTGCATTACGTGATGGGCCCATGAAACGGCTTTCTCTATATTCGCACAACTCTATGGTCCACAGTCTTAAGTTCGCTCAGGATTTCTGTCATTTTTATTTTTTATTTTTTCTCAAAAAACATTTCTTATTGACAGGGTGTCGATTAGGGATTGTTTTGGTCAAAGCACATGTTATACTTCTAGCATTCTTTTGTTTTGTAATAGAATTTAGTATCCACCGATTGAAAAAAAGGCTATTTCACAACAGCTTTCTCAGTTGTCTAATGATAATGTGCTGAGGGGAACACATGGAATCCCAATCCCATCAGGGAAAAAACTTCTGTGACCTCAACACAGAATTTTGGCTAAATCTGTGAAACTGTGATTTAGTGTCCAAAGAGTAGGCCTACGTGTACATTTCACTGAATTCTGTGAGATCAGCAGAGGCAATTCTAGGGTCATGTGGGGCCCCAAGCGAAAATGCAAAAGAGTGAAAATTTGAACTAAAATCGCCACTACTGTGGTAAAGTGTGGGCTGTTATTCACTATTTGGGGGTTGGGGGCCCCAAGCGACTACCTGTCTTGCCTGGTGGCAAGATGCACCTCTGGAGATCAGGCTGCAGGAAACAAGTGGAAGTGAGATGACTTACTCCGAGAGGCATGGGGTGGCTTTTCTGAAAGACTCGTGCCGACTCCGGCACCTTCTCGGCGTTGGGCACCGCTACAAGCCGTGGGGTCGGCCTTCTGAACTCTGCTGATGTCACATCACCCATGGGGACTTCACCCTCGCCCTCGATCGGGACAATCTTTGTGACGACCATGAGGCCGCCACCAATGGATCGCACCGATGACATTGTTGAGGCTCTGGAAGTAAGTAGAGTAGAGTAGAGTAGAGAGAACTTTAATCCAGAGGGAAATGAAGGTTTACATAAATACATAAATACAGTTTACATAAATACACAAATACAACACATATACAAAGACCTAATACACTTATTGCACATTGCAGTAAACATATAAGACACATTTGCGTACAGCAATTGCATTAGTTCACATGAACACACACATGCTCGCTCTCTCTCTCTTACACAAGCACGCGCACGCACGCACGCACGCACGCACGCACGCACACACACACACACACACACACACACACACAAGCTCACCCATCTTACATAAATACACATACGAAAACATACACTCGGGGAAAAATACAAAGAAAACAAGAAAACAGAAAATGAAAGGAAGGACTCCAGGGGCCTCATTTATCAAGCGTTCTTAGGCACAGATCTGTGCGTAAAGCGTGCGTGCGATCATTCCTGAGCAAGGTGTGGGATTTATGAACATGTACTTGAACGTAGAAATGTGCCTAAATTTACGCACACCTCAGACCATGCGTGCGAGTGGAAGAAACACGAAATTGCAAATAATATTGACCGTGCAAGCTACAGTTTGCTTTGAATGACAATGTAGTGACAGTGTGCTATTTTACAGAGTTTTCGATCATGTGTGTCTCCTTCTTTTACTTATTTTGAAACACGGTCCTCCTCCTGTCGAGAGCACCTCCACTTCTGCCACAGAAATGTTTCTATCTCCGCACTTCCCGCCAGCGCTTCGACTGGCGCGTGTGTCCGCGTGTGTTCATGTGTGTCCGAACAGGGTGGCGCCTTCAAATTAACATGGCATTTGAATATATTTTAATACCATATATGGTTACTTGGAGCCGTTTCGGGATGCTAATTACCCCGAATGCGCGCGTGCACAGTGATTTGGAGGGTGTGGGATTCAGGGCCGTCGTTAGGCCTATTTTAAGGGGGCTTTAGCCCCCCCTACATTACTATTAGCCCCCCCTGAAACGATTTTGCATTTTTCCAAAAACAAATGCAGTAAAGCACTGAATACGAACCATCAAGAAGGCAAGTTAATCTGAATACAAGCTTATTTATTGTTTAATGCCACTAAATATCCTACTGCACAGCAATAAAAGCAGGGTGCACAGCAATGTGTTATGCGGGGGGGAAACAGGTAGAGGATTGTGCTTTGTGACTAAAAACACCTCAGGAAAAGTGTAATTACTTACACGGATGAAATGTTCAGACCCAAAGTACCAATTTTTACTCACAATTCCCTTGTAATAAATCAATTTGACATTGTCTTGAAATTATAGTTGAGCTTTAATATTTGTCTTAGCAGTTTGAAAACACACATGAACTGATTAAAATAGCTACTAATGGAGTAAAAATGACCAAATATCTGCCGGGGATGCATAGTTTTCCAAGTAAGGAACCTGTTTGAATGAATTGCTTCCTGACCACTGCTTCTCCTGGAGATGCGCAGTTAGTAAGCTTAACTCCTTAAAGTTCCTAGTCCTTGTGTAAATTATGCTCTCTGTATTTTTATCTAATCATTTCAACTTCCGTACATAATATTCATCAGTTGAAACATTTTTAAATGTTTTGTTTAGCTTACATATAGGGAATGTTCGGTAACACTTTATTTTAGGGATACATCTATTAGCACTAATACTGTACATGCAAAGTTCCTGTATAAGTAACTTATAAGGCATGTACAAAGCAAAATCAAACATTTGTTAGGCATGTATTCGCAAATGTCTTGTTCTTGCACAATAAGGGATTTATTACCAATTTAACCTTAGTAAGGACCTAGTAGGCCTTAGCGTTTGCTTAGTACATGCCTTACAAGTTACTTATTCAGGCATTAACATTGTATGTATTAGTGCTAATAGATGTATCCCTAAAATAAAGTGTTACCGAATGTTCATTAAAATGTGAATTTAAAAAAAAAAATCACTGTAACTAGTGTTTAAAAATCGGTATGGTGCTCTTAAAATAATTGTTCAAGAAGACGCTTTTGCACACCTCTGTAGGTGGGCAGGTGCATAGGGTATTATCCCAGTGGGGTTGTCATTCAAGTGTAAAGAAATCCTGCATACTGTCCATTCCACCAACAAACTTTAATACAACATGAAGAAGGTCGGATGACCGAAACAATGTATTGAAGTTTGTTGGTGGAATGGACAGTGTGCGGGATATCTTTGCTCTTAAAATAATGAATTCATAGACAAAACCTTAGCAGGTGAGCTGAAAAAAAAATCGGGCATTTTCTTCCTCTGGGGCTAAGCCCCCCCTGTCTCTCAAACCTAGTGACGGGCCTGGTGGGATTTATCATGCAGACGTGTGCGTAGGAGCAGCCAACGCACGTTTGATAAATGCCGATTTTTCTATACTTGCGACCATTCTATATTTCACTCGTAGGACACAATTTAGAAGGCATTCTACGAACTGATGATAAATGAGGCCCCAGAACTGTTATGCTGTGAATTACCATGGGTGATTGTTTCGAGTAGGCCAAAGCCTATTATTCTTCTCATACCTGTAGGTGCCCTGTGTTATGCATGTACTCCTTCACAGCTATATCAAAATGTGTGACCTTTTCTTGTGCCTCATTGCCTTTCATGAGCATTCGCCCTGCATGTTTCATGTCAATTGAGAGAGAGAGTTGGGGGGGGGGGGGGGGGCAACTCATAATAGCCACCCTAGACCCCTACCAGTTCGCATACCGAGCCAAGCGATCCACGGAGGATGCAATTTGCTCTGCCCTCCACTTGGACAATAAAGACTCATATGTGAGAATGCTGTTCATTGACTTCAGTTCAGCATTCAATACCATAATACCACAACAACTCATCAGAAAACTGGACAAACTAGGTTTCAACACCTCCCTCTGCAACTGGCTGCTGGACTTCCTGATGCAAAGACCACAAGCAGTACGGGTAGGGAACAACACCTCGAGCACCCTGACCCTGAGCACGGGGGCTCCGCAAGGTTGTGTTCTCAGCCCCCTGCTGTTCACGCTGCTGACACACGACTGCACAACGACCCACAGCACTAACCATCTAGTGAAGTTTGCGGATGATACAACACTGGTGGGCCTCATCACCAAGGGAGAAGAAGTAGACCTGCTGGCCAGATGGTGCAAAGACAACAACCTCCTGCTGAATGTCAACCAAGGAGATTGTTGTCAACTTCCAAAGGGTCCAAAAACAACTGCCACCACTGACCATCGACGGCGATGCTGTGGAGAGAGTGAGCAGCACCAAGTTCCTTGGAGTGCACATCAGCGACGACCTCTCTTGGACCACCAACACTACATCACTGGCGAAGAAGGCCCATCAGCGTCTCTACTTCCTGCGCAAACTAAAGAAGGCAAGTGCTACACCCTCCATCATGACAACATTCTACAGAGGAACCATAGAGAGCGTCGTGTCCAACTGCATCACAGTGTGGGGAGGAAGCTGCACGGAGAAAAACAGGAAGACACTCCAGCGTGTTGTGAAACAGCGAAGAAGATCATTGGAGTACCACTCCCCTCCCTGCAGGACATTTACACCACACCCCTCACCCGGAAAGCACTGATGATCATCAAAGACACAAGCCACCCTGCACACAAACTGTTTCAGCCTCCCTGCCCTCTGGAAAGAGGTACAGGCGCCTCCGTTCCCGTACCACCCGCTGGCGAGCAGCACAATGCACCAAAGCGATCAAGATGCTGAACACTCAACCCACTCTCCCTCCACTGTCAGCCTCTAGCCAGCAAGGCCACTGACAACCCCCCCCCCCCCCCCCCCCACTGTCAGCCTCTAACCAGCAAGGCCACTGACAACCCCCCCCCCATCCCCCACCACCATATCTGCGACTGAACATTCCACCTGCACTACTATACTTGTGACTGAACTTTCAACCTGCACTAACTCAAAACATGCACACCACACACACACACACACACACACACACACACACACACACACACACACACACACACACACACACACACACACAACACACACACACACACACACACACACACACACCACACACAAGCACACTGCACTTTCTGCACTAAACCCAACATACACACACTGACACACACACACACACACACACACACACACACCACACACACACACAATCTCTGCACACACACACACACACACACACACACACACACACACACACACAGACACACGAACACACACACAAGACGCACACCGCACCTTCTACCTGCACTAAACACATACACACACATACACACACACACACACACACACACACACACACACACACACACACACACTGCTGCTGGTGTACTTGACAGACCTTTTTTATATTTATTTTCTTCAAAATGCTACTATTACCATGTCAGAACGCTATAAAGGACTTTTTTAGGAAAAGCACAAAAGCACAACAAATACCTCTTAATGTATGTCCTCTACAAGTCTTCTGTTGTCCAGTCTTGCACTTTAAATGTCTGTATGAGCACTGTCTATGTCCATACTGTCTTAAGTCCATGTATAAGTACTGTCTATGTCTATACTGTCTATGTCCTTACCTTAATTAGTCTATGTCTGTATGGGAAAGCAAGAAATGTAATTTCAAATTCTTTGTATGACCAGTGCATGTAAAGAAATTGACAATAAAACCTACTTGACTTGACTTGACTTGACTTGACTAATATGGTGGCCACAAAGATGGCCATACACTACATAGAAAACAAGATATTTCAATTAAATTAAATTAAATCAATTGAATTGTATTAGTCACTGTTACATGTTATTTTATTCATGCTCCTAGTGCTGTCAGGCGGCAATTAAAAAAGAGAAAACTGAGGCCGCTGAAGTTATCAACAATCGAAAGCATGCGTCATTCCCTTGCCTGGTCAATACGGGTAGGCATATAGCGCCCTCCGTTGGACATGAAGTTCCTCTCGTGCGATACAAGGAAATGCGAAGACAAAAAATATAGCCTATTAACAGTTGAAAAACAGATGATTCCTGATGATCCTGACTTACGCCATCATTGCATCTTCTCAAATTAAATGCGTTGTTCAGATGATAGGCCTACCTGTCAAAATATCTGCAGAGAAGCCTAGTAGATCGCCTTTTTCCCACAACAGTAGGCTACACGATTAACTTCTTCAGCTGTTATCAATGTCGCTCCACATGTTGAACAGTGACATTGTTTCCTATCAGGGCTACTTGGTAATGTTATGCGTAAACGATAGGCTACTTTGAATCAACAAACACCCGAAAATCTCACCTTCGGAAACAGTCGCAAGAAATAAAAAACAGCCTCCTTCTTCAGCCAAAAAACAAGTGGGCGACTCGATAGGCCTTTGAACTTGATATAAAGTAGGATATTACTGCACAATAAGCTACTATTCTCGGTTCCCGTCTCTTGTGTTACGCCATTCTGGACTTTCCTTTTTACACACGGAAGCAATCCGTTCACCAAGTTGAATTAACCCCTTATGTGCACGGATCCGGAAACAATAGCTTTTGGCACTTTGATGGTTTAAATATTGTTATTTTAAACATGCAGGTTATTGTATGTAGGCCCTAATCCACTTTGGGGTATTATTTGTCAAGAAAACAACCGTATGTTTCTGAGCCTACATTCCCATAGGCCTAGCCTAATCCCTTCATAGGTGCTGATGAGCGAGTGTCAGAATTTGCATAATGAAACGGGTCGACTTTATTTGAGAAAATTCAATCGGTTACAGATGTTTTAACAGTCCAATCTAAGTAGCCTAAAATCAATAGACCTACAAATAATTACAATGTGGCACATTTCATATCACACCACCTTAGGCCTACACAGAGTTAGGTATAGCCTTCAGGTAGGCCTAATGTGAGGATGGTGTTTGTGGACGGGTAGTTTGTTTCAATGATAGGGATTACACATGTTAATACTTAAATCACACTGATAAGCAGGACTAATGACAGAAATGAATATGATGTGCAACACATCTATTTTGTGCAATTGAAAGAGTGAATAAATAGCCTATAGGACAGCACAGACAGCAGCTGCGGTCCCGCACAAGCAGACTGATTAACAGCTTTTTTCCACAAGCCATCAGACTCATCAATCAACACACTGCAGAAAACCACATGAACATTCCAAGGTCACTGGATGACATTCCATAAACATTTCTTTCACCATGCCACTGGCACTTTACTCTTGCACCTTGTATGGATCTACACTTTTCACTTAACTAGTATGACCACTGATTGTACTTCTGCTGCTCTGTGTGTGTGTGTGTGTGTGTGTGTGTGTGTGTGTGTGTGTGTGTGTGTGTGTGTGTGTGTGTGTGTGTGTGTGTGTGCGTGTGCGTGTGCGTGCGTGTGCGTGCATGCGTGTGGTTGTGTATTATGTCAGTATTCTTATTGCACACTGTGTGTGTGTGTGTGTGTGTGTGTGTGTGTGTGTGTGTGTGTGTGTGTGTGTGTGTGTGTGTGTGTGTGTGTGTGTGTGTGTATTGTATTGTACATGTCTATATCAGTATGTTAGTGTTTGAAAACTGCACATATGTGAGTGTGTATTGTCTGTGTGTATAATGTGAATGAATGTGTCAGATAAATAATTGTAAATTCATGTATGAGAAGGTGAGGTGTGTGTGTGTGTGTGTGTGTGTGTGTGTGTGTGTGTGTGTGTGTGTGTGTGTGTGTGTGTGTGTGTGTGTGTGTGTGTGTGTGTGTGTGTGTGTGTGAGAGAGAGAGAGAGAGAGAGAGAGAGAGAGAGAGAGAGAGAGATGATTGTCAATGTCTTGTTTAAATGTTTTCAGTTAAACTGCACATTGATGACTGGTCAAACGCAATTTCAAACTTCTATGCTAACCCTGTTACATAGACTTTGACAATAAAGCACTCTTGGCTTGACTTGAGATGGCACACTACCATGGCCATAACTACCATTGAGGACACAGAGGTCATGTCCTCAGTATTTTTTTCAGTAATGTAAAACTTATCTATGATGAAAATCGAAATAGGATCAACTATGATACATTCAGCCACCCAAATTTATCCTCAAGGCAGTGATTAATGCAAACAAACTTGAGAGCTTCACTGAAGTGTTTGAAGCATTTTAAATGTACAGTGTGCAGTAAATGCACGCAGTATTTGACCTTGGTATTTGAAAATGTCTGACCCTGCACACTACGCATTACACACTACAGCACAGATGGTATACCATTCTCTGGATGACACATTACTAGGCCACCGCTGCAGACAGCAATACTGCTCTCTAGTGGTCAGCAAAATAAATAGCTGTAAATAATAAGGAGCAAACTGGCTAAAGTGATCAAAGAAATTATACAGTTACCGCTTTGCATCGCAAAGTGAGTAGATGAGAGCTGCAAACGTTTGAAAAAGCTGTAATAGTCATAGAAAAGTTAACTACCATAGCACTACACTACTATGACACAACACAAAGGGACTTTAGCAATGCACTACGACTTGGTCATTACCATTATGGTAACAGAAAATGTATAACGCAGCGTCTTAACTGGTTAAGAATTTTTTACTAGAGGAAAGAAATACTCTCATTAGTCAAAAGTGAAAAGATGACCATCGTCATTCTCCACTTTCCTGGTCTTGCCATACCCTCTTACTAATTTCATAACGGGAAAGGAACATTTTTATTATTTTTTTTGGACTGGAGTGTTTACATCAACGCAGGCTAATTTTCCACATCAGTGACCAGTAATCATCTGTGAGGACCACTCAGGATGGACTGCTTGCAGTGACTGTAACCAATAGGCTACAGTGCGAAATAACAGTTGGTCACTTTGGATAAAAGCTGTCTGTTACAGGCAAAGCGCCTAACACCCCATATTGCTCCCTAACACCCCATATTGCTCCCTGGGCTGTAACCAGTGCCCTGTAAATAACTGTAAATCGCTTTGGATAAAAGCATCAGCTAAGTGTAATGTAATGTAATTAGGGCTGGGACTTGATTAATATTTTTAATCAAATTAAACTATAGATTTTGAAATTAATTAATCGAATTAATCACATTTTATTCTCATTTTAATCACATTTTAATATCTGACTTGAGAGCAGAGAAAAAAAAATTCACATGGATTTTGAATAATTACAATAAATAAGCGTAATCTAAAATATTATTCATTTTTAAAAGAAGAGCGAACTCTTCTCAATTTTAGCAGGCTGTTCACCATCTGTCCTCCGCTGGTCTAATTCAGAACTATGTTAATTAATTAATCGAATCGCGTGATTAATTAATCGAAATTAACACGTTAATGTTCCAGCCCTAAATGTAATGTAATGTAATGTAAAAGTGACCAGACTGTGGGAGGCCTTCTTATCTAGTAGACCCCTTCAGCAGCTGTGGTCCTCAGATATGAGTATCAGGGAGGTGGGTAGACTAGCCAGGCAGTCGACCCTGACCAAATCAACTGGTGCTCTTAACTATCAAAAGAAAATTAGATAGAGCAAACACAACTGTTGCTCTTGGAGGGTTTATGTTCAACATAAAAGGAGGAAAAATCCTTGGTCCTGGCACTTGATTGAGTTGATTTACAAAATCCAAAACAATCTTCATTCAGTGGGCTAGTACATTATTAAACAAACACGGCCTTCATCAGGGTGTGTGGTGCTCTTAACCTTTGCCTGTCTGCACATTATACAGCACAGGGCCACTGACAGCCAGGACAGAGTCATCTGAAAGGGCCCCCCACCCAATACATACAGTACAATATAATGAGGAATTCCTTGGCCTCAAATGGGTCTTCCAAACGGACAATGACCTAAAAAGCATGTTGGCTTGAGGATGAGGTGAGGGCAACACAGTTTTGGAGAAGCCATCACTAAACCCTGATCTAAACCCTGGTCTAAACACTTAAAAAAAAAAACACTGACATATAGAACCCTGATCTAAACACCTAAACCAGTGGTTCTCAACCTTTTTTGAAGAAATGCCCCCTTGACCTCATCACAAGTCTCGGAACACCTGCTTGACATCATCATAAGACTAACAAAGCCCCTGTTAGTATTAAAAAATTAAATGGACTAATGCCCCCAAAGGCAAATAATTACCGCCCCTTCTCAGCTGCATCCTTCTCAACGCCTACCTAGAGCTCTCCAACGCCCCTTGGGGGGCTGTACTGCCCCCGTTGAGAAACACTAACCCAAACCCTGATCTAAACCCTGATCTAAACACCTATACCCGGCCTGATCCAAATCCTATTGTGAATTTGTGGGCTGCAACCACACAGACATGGCCCAATTCTGGATTGTGTTTGTTTTTATGTGCTGTATAGAGCACAGAGTGTAAACAGGTTTCAACTGTATTAAAATACAATAATTTCTAATTGTTTAGAATGATATTACATAATTGTATTAATGGTTTTATTAAAGAAGAAGAATGCACAGTAGATATACTTATACTGTACACAAAGTAACTATTATGGTTTGTCATGGTTTGGGAAGGAATGGGGGTAGTCCATGACTTTACTATTGTACGCAGGGCAGGAATTTCGCGAGGGCCATGAGGGCAATGGCCCTCGTGCCCTCCCACTTTGGCCTTGTGCCCTTGAAAAAATTATCTTCCATAAGGCCACAGTGGCCTTGATGCCCACTCTGACGCCTAATTGATTAAAATGCATTAAAATGCATGAAATTGCATCTAAGAAACACAAACATTCTTTTCATTTATGGCCTTGGTGCCCTGGCTTCTGGCCTTTGTGCCCTTAAAAAATTGACAACTCAAAAGACCAAGTGGCCTTGCCCCTTAAATGACGAAATTCCAGGCCTGATTGTATGACAAACCAATATCGACAATAATATTCAATGCTGTAGTACACATGTAGCCATGTGCATGTTTACAGTAACAAACCCTTCTGTACATGTAGAGCAGCAGTAGGGAACATTGCTGACCCATGTTTCAGTTCATAAAGGTTGGAGCAGGCGTCACCCAACAGTTTTTCTCTTCCTTTTAAGGGTGCTGACCAAAATATTGTAAAACTGAAAAATGAAAAAAGGTCGCACCATGCATAGGTTTCTTTATTACACAGACACGTTTCGGCGTTCTGCCATCCTCAGTCAGAACGCCGAAACGCGTCTATGCAATAAAGAAACCTATGCATGGTGCGACCTTTTTTCATTTTTCAGTGATCCATGTTTCAATCATCTTCACAAGCATCTTCAAAATAAAGATTATTTATTGAAAAAAATACAACTTTGGATATGTGTGCAAGTTCAATATCCACAAATAAGAAAAAATACAGTTGAATCTTTTCACAACAGTTTTGTCGATGCTAAAACAAAAACTTAAGTTACGAACAGTGAGTGGGAATGACATTTTCTGACAGAAATACTTTTGAATACCTCAAACAAATGTTAGAGAGAAAATGGTACAGTACATTGTACATACATGAAACATGAAACTGTGCTTAATGATCAATACCGTATATATATTTTAAAAAGAACCCTAAACTTCTTAGTATAAAAAAAGTGCTCTTAAATATACATACTGTACATCACCTATATTACCGGAATATCCGGCCACAAATCAACAAAACCTAAACTCAGTTGTGGAGAACTTAAAATGGGTACTGATAATGACTTCCAAAGCTGTGTGTTTGTATCGTCTTACACACATAATGAATCAGCAGACATGTTGTGAAACTTTGTGACAGCTTGTGTAGGCCTATTTGGGGTAGGGGTGTATTTTGCTATTCTACTGTTCTACTGGGGTTAGGGTGTACTTTGTTATTCTACTGGAGTAGAGGTGTATTTTGCTATTCTACTGTTCTACTGGGGTTAGGGTGTACTTTGTTATTCTACTGGAGTAGAGGTGTAGGCTATTCGCCCAGGCTAATTCTATTGGGGTAAGGGTGTTCTTCGTTATTCTACTGTTCCAATGGGGTAGGGGTGTACTTTGTTATTCTACTGTTCTAATGGGGTAGGGGTGTATTTTGTTATTCTACTGTTCTTATGGGGTATGGGTGTATTTTGTTATTCTATTGGGGTAGGGGTGTAGGCTATTCACCCAGGCTAATTCTATTGGGGTAGAGGTGTACTTTGTTATTCTATTGGGGTAGGGGTGTACTTTGCTATTCTACTGTTCTAATGGGGTAGGGGTGTACTTTGCTATTCTACTGTTCTAATGGGGTAGGGGTGTACTTTGCTATTCTACGGTTCTAATGGGGTAGGGGTGTACTTTGCTATTCTAATGGGGTAGGGGTGTACTTTGTTATTCTACTGTTCTCATGGGGTAGGGGTGTACTTTGTTATTCTATTGGGGTAGGGGTGTACTTTGTTATTCTACTGTTCTTATGGGGTAGAGGTGTATTTTGTTATTCTATTGGGGTAGGGGTGTATTTTGCTATTCTACTGTTCTTATGGGGTAGGGGTGTACTTTGCTATTCTACTGTTCTTATGGGGTAGGGGTGTACTTTGGGGGCAGTATTCCAGCTTCACCAGTGCTGCTGTCCTCACCAATGGCACTGTGAGTAGCAGTCGGCACACAGGACGGGAGAGGTGCCATCTAGTAGATGCACAAAACACAAAAAAATAGGTTACAAAAATGATGGTAATGGTGAATACTGCGTTCTTTACAATTCATGTCATTCCTTCAAAGTGGGGCATTTAACCCATTAGCACCACCATCAAATTCATTATATATTCCAAGTATTCATTATGACTGGAAAAATTGCAATATTCATACCATGGTCCGCCATTTTGAATTTCCAAAAATAGCCATTTTTAGCTGCAAAAATGACTCTACTTGGACCATACTAGAAAATATTTGTTTATTACTTAGTAAACGTTCATGTAAAGATTAAATGTGGCAATAGGCAGCCCAGTTTCAATGAGCAGCATAGTTGCAGTACCTTTTTTGACCATTTCCTGCACAGTGTACCTTTAAAGGGCTACAGACATCATTTATTGTTTTGTCACCGGCTGTTCTCACACTGACATGACCATTCTGCTTCAGGCAAACCAAACGAATCTCCTCATATTTGTGTATTCACTTTCAATTCACTTCCTCATACTAGTGGACATTTCGAGGACAGCAGATGGTGGCAAAGCAATGCGCTAGCTAGCACATTGGTCAAGAAAAAGTACAGGTATATGTTTTGGTCACAACTTGACTTCCGATCTTTCACAGACCGACGGTCACATTCGTAGCGTCTTTGCGCAGATGAGCGTGCGGGCGAGCCCGTTCACTATTTACTGAAATCCGTTAACTGGATCATAACAACATTGTTATGGCAGTGCAGAGAGCTTTAAAGGTACACTGTGCAGGAAATGGTCAAAAAAGGTACTTCAACTATGCTGCTCATTGAAACTGCACTGCCTATTGCCAAATTTGATCTTTTCATGAAAGTTTACTAAGTAATAAACTCATATTTTCTAGCATGGCCAAAGTACAGTCATTTTTGCAGCTAAAAATTGCTATTTTTGTAAATTCAAAATGACGGACCATGGAGAAGATCCCCCTTTAAATGTATGAAAAGTGCAATTTTTCCAGTCATAATGAATACTTAGAATTTGATGGTGGTGGTAAGTATTCATGAAAAAGGTAACATTAGTGAATGGATA